>NW_016157093.1:428234-474650 GCF_001687245.7 Rhagoletis zephyria
CCCACTGCGATGGAAAGATCAGGTGGAGAAGGACTTGGCTTCACTTGGCGTTTCCAATTGGCGTCAGTTGGCACAGAGGAGAAACGACTGGCGTGCTTTGCTGAACTCGGCCAAAATCGTTTAGGCGGTTACAGCGCCAAAAAAGCAGAACCAAGAAGGAGAATCAAATTTCTGACATAAGCAAAAACAAAAAACCATCACTAATATTTACAGTAAAATATGTATAATATTAACCTGAAAAGCTGGGTACTTTTGGCGTATGACGTTACCAAAGTAAGAAAACTATTCATTTGTCTAATTGTCTAAAAAAATAATTCTGTCTGTCCGTCCGTCCGTATACACGATAACTCGAGCAAAAATGTAGATATCTCAACAAAATTTGGTATGTCGGTTTTCCCAAGATCTGTTGGTATTAAAAATGGGCGAAATCGGATTGTAACCACGCCCACTTCCCATGCAACGGTATTTTTAAAAATGCAATAAACTATGATATTTCAGTAAATATTGGATCCAAACTATTGAAAATTAGTATGGGAAGTAGAATTTTGATAAGGAATAATATTATTATACTATTATGAAATTTATGGAAAATGGGCGTGACTCCGCCCACTTATTTTGAAATGCTGTATCTCAGTAGCCGCTTCACCAATCTTTTTAAACTACTACTTTCTGAAACTCCTTTCGTTTGGCACCCATATAGTGATACATATTTCTCTTACCTAAGAAGAAACAAGAAACAAAGCTTTACAAAACCATTTCGATTGATATCCATTTTGTTATAATTGATTTATTTTTTTAAATAATTTGAATATATTTTTGTATGTGCCGTGTTTTTTATGCAAAATTTGCAAAACTCCTCGAATTTTTTCCAAAGATGATGTTGCGCTTTAACTGTTGGAGGGAGGGAATATGTACTGGTTGGTCCGCTGGGTTCCTCTAACTGCAAACTTATTTGGCAATTGAGTCATTGAGCATATTTTATAATCTCTACATACATACATATGTACGTGTACATATACATATAAGTTCTAGATATAACCAATTGAAAGTCGCCGAAAAATTTTCACGCTATCAGGCGGTTAGCATCGTTTGTCGTCTAAACTGCCACCCATGTCATTTTTGATACCTACATACAAAACAATTCCACAAAACAATGCCGGATACCCGCGCAAATATAAGAAAAAATTACTGAATCAGCGCTTTTGTTGCATACGCACATATAGTTGTGTTTAAGAAAATAGCAGTGCAACCCATAATATTTTACAGTAAACAGCATCGAAAAATTATCAACAAGTTTTTCTGAGAAATCTAATTGGGTTTTTGAGGCACATAATTTCTTATTCCATGACTACAGTAAAGTCGGCTTATGAACAGATTCCCACACACAGTAGGTACAAAAAAAAAAAACTGACAACGGCTGGAGGTACATATACGTTGTGAATCTGTTACCAAGCTTTGCACGAAAGTGATTGAAAATCTTAAGGAGAACCTCGACCGACTCCCAGTCTGGTAAAACTCTTTGGTTATTCGCTAAGTAGTAATAAGACCGAATAGTTAGGTAAATTCGAAATTAGGTTGCCTCCTGTTTACCTATACAAGCGCCTTGGGTTTATGCCTGCTGGAACAGAATTTTGTCTTTGTTTAGTTGGAAATATATGTTTACCAGGAAGTTCTCAATCCCCAGATTTCTGAGCGACTGCTCTATTGCCTCTAGGCCAACGTTGTTGAATGCCCCTTCTATGTCCAGGAAGGCCGCTAACGTATATTGTTCATTTTCCACCGATGCCCCTACCTTGTGTACGACCTCATGGAGCGCAGATTGCAGCATGCTGTGCAGTAGACAATTCTCCGTTGCATAAATTTTGAACGAATATGCATGTCCAGTAGCCGCACGAAAGTTTTCAGTACAAAAGATGAGAGACTGATGGGTCTGAAGTCCTTAGGCACCGTATGCCCTCTCTTGCCTACCTTTTAAACGAAAACTACATTCAAAATAATATGAATGGAAAACACTAAGCAATTACAACCAATTTCATAGAAAAAGCTGTCGAAATTTTAAAATCACCGGGAGCACGCACTAAACTTTGGCGACTTTGGTTACTTCGGCTTGTGAAACTCTGCAGATTATATATTTCCCGTTATCCTTGAATCGACCGCGCTCGAGAACATCAAGGTAACGGTTTTTCGGCAAGTTTTCAAGCCTTCCACTCCCTTACGTCACGCTCAAATAGTCAGATTATTAAAATGCAAACATTTCAGAATGTAATTAACCCACCATTCCTTAATCTGACAACAAGCTGCAAAGTATGGAATATATGTTAACCTGTCGCGCTCGAATAAATACCGAAATGCACTCTTGGGCTCCCCTATCATAGATTTAGAGGAGGAGACCGATCTATTGTAACATATCCCTATTTGGCTACGGGTATTCTTCAATCAACGTATGGTTAGGAACCTCGCAAAGTATTTTGGCTGAATGCCATTTAAGTCATATATTTCTAGATATGTTGATCCTAGGAAGGGAACTCGGGTGCTCACAGTGGCTCATAATATGCTCTGCTGCTTCCTGTTCGTCGTGTTACAAGCTGCAATGGTCAGAGTTAACAACTCCTTTGTTTGGCGAGTGTTACATGACCCTGCAGTGGCCGTAAAAAAGCCTGTATCAGTTCTTACTTCGCTCCTACTAAGGTGAAGGAGTTCTTCGGTTCTGCTTCTGGATATTTCTTGGGTGAAGGACTTAGCCTCTCTGTTACCTTCCGTACTTGTCCGGTAATGTTGCACTTCCTTCTTCATCCAGATATATTTGTATACCACTTCATAAGCCATGAGTAAACTACCCTCTTCCTTAGTTATTAAATACCTTAACTTGCCTGTTTATAAGGTATTTTCTAAAAACTATATTTCAATTAATTCTTTGCTGAAATATCTCCGTAATTTCAAATTGCAAGTGTTTTTTCCTGTGTTCAAATGGAAATTCGCGATGGACGACTTTTAAATCTTACAGGGCAATTCTGGCAACTGTCTTTCAACTCACCACAGTCTTTCGAAAGACAAAAGCCTTTCGTAAGACAATTGTCACTTCTGGCAACTATCTTCAAGGCAGTAAGCCTTTCGAAAGGCTAATTGAAAGATCTGCTAACAAGGAGGTCATAGCGTTATGCTGTTCACCTTTTAGAAATAAATTTTTTTTTAATGAAATTAAATTAAAAAGCATATGTATTTTTCGCTTTAAAACAATAAAAATTAATAAATAAAAGAAAATTGGATTAGAAAAAAAATATCAAAAAAGAAGGAAATAGTACTTAAAAATTAAGTTAAATTTAAAATGTTTTTTATTGAAAAATCACAAAAGCATTTACAAAAATTAATAAGATTCTAAAAATGAAATTAACAAAAGAATAACCAATTAACTTAAAAACAAAAAAATTTATATTCTTTCTAACGTAATAATAACCAGAAAATTAAGTTACAAAAAAAAATTTGTTTCTAAAAATTAAATTAATAAAAAATATGCATATATTTCCTTTTAAAAAATGAAAAATCTGAAAAATTTAATTAAGAAAAAAAAATAGATAAAAAAATAAATCAACTCCACCAGGACTCGAACTCGGATCTCTGTGCTTTACCCATTCGGCCATTGCGACTGTTGGAGTGACGCGAGCCAAATGATATACAAGTGCTTTCACTTGTTTCAAATTGAAAACGTTGCTAGAATTCTGAAATTTAATATAATAACTGTTTTTTCATAACAGTTATTAGATGAAAAACATTTCACTTTTACGTTGTTTGATAACAGTTATTGCCCAATGTTTATTTTTTACGTTGCTTATCCAACGTTTATTTTTCATGTTGCCTGATAATCGTTGTAAACCTGTAAAACTATTGACGAAAACGGAGATGGAGAAGAAGATAAATATGATGAAACTAAAAAAGCAAGAGTGAAATAACAACGTCAGAAGAATAAACTTTGACATAAACATGACTTTGAGAATAAACATGACTTTTTACTATCTTAGCTAGAATTGCCCTGTTAATATTAAGGGCTGCGCTTTTGACAGGCGTCTTTTATCACGGTCCGGACTTAGAAAATAAAGAATTTCGATTTTTTTAACTAGTCTAAAGTATCAGACCCAACGGCTTTACTATTTTTTTTAACACCACTGTATATTTTTAGAAATGTATGATGTCGGAAGTGGAGAAAAGCTTGCCACGACTTAAAGTGGGTCACATACATATGCATGGGGAGATGTGAGTGTGCTTGTTGAATACAATACAAGACAAAGATGTAGCAACACGCATTAGCGCACACATATGTACATATATATATGCATACATAAGTATATCATACTTGCCCCCCCACGGCCTCCAACCACCCACAATTAAAATTCGAAGAAAATAAACGCACCATCAAACGAAATCAGGAATTATTTGTCGCCGCGTTCGTAAACAAGAAAAGTCCTTTGTAGTTTTGTCTTTTGCAAGCGGACCAATATCGTAACAAATATGCGCGCATGCAAACAAACAACTATTTTTGAATTGATTGTCTATCTGTCTGCTCGTCTGCGCCACACATTGCTGCTTCCTACCCAAACACCCGCCACTTTATCGCCTGCTAGCCCGCGTGCCAGTCTATTTATCGGCATATTTACTGATTGCCGGCTGACTGTATCGACGACTGTATTTGTTGTCTCTGCCAATTGCTTTGGGCCAATTTTGTCAGCGCATATGACGCTGCTTCTGGTAGCCGTCAAAGCTTGTGACCTCAACAACCATTCAGCATCAGTAGTAAACTTTTCAATTTTTATTAAATATTTTTAGACTGTTTACTGTTTTTTTTTTTTGCTTGTTGGTTCGATGCACTGTCAATAAGACTTACAACTTTGCAATAAATAGCCGCAGCAAAAGTAGTTTACTTACCCAAATACACAGAGGACATCTTCTTTGAGACATTCTCATCGATATATGTGACGCCGAGTGTGAAGAGTGGTGAGGCACCCGAGCCGTGAAGCAACTGTGCCAAAAAGAACAACCAAACTGTCCAAGTAAGATTCTCCTTCTCCGCCAATCCTGCGGTATCCGCGCCGTGGCTGCAGGACTTTTGAACGGAAGTTTGAAATTAAAATGTGATTTGAATTTAAAGTCTAAACTTAAGCTTCTATTGTGCTAATACATACATACAACTATATGTATAAAAAATTAAATTACATACATTGTACATCCATATGTATCCACTCACCTCATAAGCGGTGGCATTTGCATCACTCCTCTGACAAACATTACTATCGCTCATCGTTGCCGAATAGCTGCTCACTAAGAAGTGTGGCAAAGCAAATGTCAGCGATCCAATGCCCATTAAGATGACACCCCATGCCACGATTTTGGGTTTTGATGCCCCCACGCGTCCACCGAAGTAGGTTACGGGTACCAGGCAAACGAAAGAGGCAATGTCGTAGCCGCTTGCTACAAGACCCGTTTGACGCGAACGTAGTCCAAATCTTCGCTCGATTGTCGTAATTACAACATTAATGAAGCCATTGACAATGAGTCCTAAAAAAAAGGGTTTTGAATGAATAATCAAAGAGAATCAGGGGTTATAAATAGAGGATCATAATTTAATGAGAAAAGATTGCTAGTAATTTCTATTCGATACCGGGAGAAGTGGATTAAGGAGAGACGTTTATTGAAAAGAAAGAAACGTGCGGCAGAAGGACGTGAGCACGAGACGTTTGAGATGTTGGCAGACAGGAATGTTCTATCAGAAAATAAGACAGCATTCAAACGGTTTCGAATACGGGGATAGCTCCTGTAGGGGCGAAGATGGTAATCTGGTAACAGATGCCCAGAGTACACTCGAGATATGGAGGGCATATACTTCTCAACGCTTTTGAATGGCTATACAGGTGGCGTCACTCGACCAAGACAAGGTGAGAGCAGCAAACAGTGGCGTAAAAACCAGCATCGAAGAGCTGATCGGGCGCATGTACCAGCTATTAAGCAGGATTTGGGCTGATCAATACAAATAATTTCCATCGATAACTTAAATTTGTGACACACAATGGCTAGAGGCGTCGCCTGAGTGCATTCTTTCATATATTTATGTATGTGCCAGTTTTACCGTTATATATTTTTTATCTACTCGTTTATTCCATGGGGTATTCATGCTTTATTTAAATTTAAAAATTTAAATTCTATACCGTTTTAAAAATCTGAAAATTCACTGCGGGAAATTCTTGTATTCTCTTTTTGTCTTGCCGTTCTCGTTTTTGCGTTTATAAGTTTTGAAAAAGGGTTTTGAACGAACCATTATATCACATTCCTAGGCAAGTTTTGAAAGAATATTTTCGATACTAAATTTTATTAAAACAAAATGTTGAAATCAGCTTCATATAGAAACAGTGTCATCGTTAATTAAGAAAGAGATGTTCTTAAATATCATAACTTTACGACACTCACATATTGACTAGATTTGACTATTTATTTTATTATATTTTAATTTGAATTATTTGTTCATAAAAATATAGTTTATTCCTTACCAAACACTAAATTAAAATAAGTTCAATCTTTGAACAACATTAAAAAAAAATCGACAAACTTTCGTAAAAATTTCGAACTTTTTATTCCAATTTTATCTCTTAATATTTTGCAGTTTTTTAGCTCATTCAATTTTGGTCTAATAAAGGGCAAATTTAAAGTAGCTGTGATTTACAGTTGATGTATGACATATTTTTGACGATGTCGATAATTTTCTTCTATATTATCTAAGTATGTTCGACGATTTTTTCAATGAAGAAAATTAGCAACGCCTTCATCAAAAAAAAAATAAATATTAAAAATCAACGATAAGTCGCAGCTATGTATTTTAAACTTGCGCTTTATTTGAATTGATCGGGCTACAAAACTGCATACTCAAAATATGTATTTATAGGAAATCTAATTAAAAAGCTTTACGAAAGTTTGTTGATTTTATTAATGTTGCGCAAAGATTAAACCTTGGATTTATACGGGTTTTGTTAAAGTGCTTTTTTATAAACAAATAATTAAAATTATATAATTTTAAGATAAATGGCCAATCTAGTTAACATGTATATAGTTTTGATAAGCACTTGAAATGTCAAATTTTAGTACTGAATTCAAAGAAGATGTCCCTTTTATCCATTCATAATAACTTAAAAAAATTTGTTTGCTATGAAGTGTATTTTAAAATATCTGCCTTGACATTTATGTTAAAAGTGTAAAAGTGTATTAAAAATTTAATACATACAATTAATAAGTATTGATTAAAAACGCATACTTCTAAACGATTGATTTAAAAAACGATAACAAATTAAAATGTGTCCCAGTCACGTACAGGCACCTACTTAGATGCATATGGACAATGAAATGAGCCAGGGAGTGTATAGGTATATTTATGTATCTCATCCTTGGAAGACAGTAAGAATGTCTGTTATTTCATATGCGTACAATAGGAGCTCCTTCCGCACATTTATCGGTACTTCAAATGCTTTACATCCGAAAGGCCAATAAACTTTTGTTTTTGTTAATGTGTTGGTAGGATGCACATACGTCCATATGTAAAGTTTTTTAATAGGGCTCGAGCGCATTATGAGGGGAATAAGATAAAGTTTTGAAGAAATGTATGAATCCGCTAAACTAAAGCTCACTACACCCAAACACTTCTCATCTATGTACTACATACAAACGTTTAACTTAACTAATAGTCGGTATCGAAAATTGCACTTATTCAATAATAGAATAACTAAATCCCATTATGAAAAGGTGCATAGTTGGTGAACATCAAAATCAGCATTGTTAAAAGTAAATTGAATTTCTTTTCAAAATACACCAAATTGCATTTCAGTCTATTTTCGACCACTGCTGTCAAGCGGGAGCGCAGGTGCCATGTCATAAAGTCATCTACCAGCCAACAGCTTTGATTTGCTATGAGAAAACTGCTGCGCTACCTTCAGCTTCTGATATTTTCTTTAAGTGCGAAAGTGAAGTGTAAGTGTGTATGTGGTGGTGATATGTTTATGAATTGTCCTGTTTGCATTTGTGCTGGGTGGTGTGAAAAACCAATTTGTCGATTTTTCTACTTCCTTAATGGAAACTGGCGAGGGCGGGCACGCGCTTAATCGTATTTATCGGACGCTCGTCATATTTTCCATACGCGCACATGGACAAACACACATACATACTAGGGCTATTCGCGATCCGGTGCAAATGGCCTAGCATCATTGCATTGCAAATTTGTATTGCAAATTATTTGCAATACACAAACAAAATACACGCATTTGCATTTGTCATTGCTTGGCAAATTTGCAATACCGAAAATCCATAGCATAAAAATGCTATGCATTGCATTCATAAACAAAACCAAAGCTGATGCACAAAAATTGTTTTGCAAAAGCTTTACCATGACAGTTTAATAAAGGTCGCTCACAATCCATGGCATATTTCTGCAATTGCATAAATTTGTCAGCTCTTATGCACCGAATCGCGAATAGCCCTATAATGTACGTACATAGGTACATAAGCACACTTAGCGCAGCATCTTAAGACATTCTATAATTTGATTTACTGTAACTAAATACTTATTAGTGTTGGGTAAGCTATTTCGGGATCCGACTTTGATCTGCGCATTATTGGTAGTCTTTCGATGGTCAAGAATTTTTAAGTATGTATAAATACATATACAACCTGTTCCCTGGGGAAGAGGTTCGAAGAATCTTTTAAGCTGGTCCAAACTGCTAAGCTTAGTTCACTCAAGAGGCCTGCTGGTTCCTTCACCAATACAAGCAGTCAGCCGTTTGTGTTGGCACTATAAACGGTAACGGTAATTACGGAGAGCTTGAGAGAATATTTTGAATCACAATCGGACAGCGTTTCGTCAAAACACCCACCAGAATTGAGTTTGCTCCTTTGAGGGCCGTAGGACATCCCGTGACCGCCATTTTCAGCCAGAAAGACCTTGCGATTGAATGTTCTAGTTTTCGCCCAGCGAAACTGGATGAAATGACAAGATGCCGATATGTCAAAGAGCAGTCCATATCTTGTCACAAATGTTCCCTCCCTATATTTCCTCGGCGAGATCAACTCGACAGCATCCTTCCTTGCCAAGTCATAACTCATCTGCCTCCAGTTCCCCGCAATTTCAATGTGACCTGGTACGCATATTATTTAGTCCAACTAAAAAATGATCAAATGAAAGCTAGAAGTCAGATATTCACCTCCTAGCTTTAAGTGTACCATTAGCAAGTGCAATACCCTTATTGGGTTTTGGTATGGATACCTGGAGTCAAACAGCTAGGCTGAAGAATGTTCTTAAAACTGGCCCAACCGCTAAGCCGGATTCACTCAAGAGGTCTGATGGTTCGCTTTCGCCAAGACATGAAATATGAATTCCGTTTTTGTCTGTTTTTGTGGACGTATGGTATCTGAATCATAAATATGTCTCGCAAATATTATTATTTCCTAAGTTTAATAGAAGTTGAGTTTCGCAGTGACATCCTCAGTCTTTGCATCAACGTGCCTTTCAGGTTGCCAAATCTGGTGAGATGGCTCTACAAAATTAAATTGCTAAACATAGCAATGGCACCCCTAAGAAAGAATTCGTATTGTTGTGTAGTTTCTCTACTGGTAAGTTGGATTCGTTATATTCTTGGGAACAAGGTCATTAGGATTCAGGCATATGGTGGTCAATACATCATATGCGAATGGGCTGTTCGCTAAACCATCCGAAACTAGTGTTGTGGTCTTCACTAGAAGGAGAAGTTTGGCCGGCCTTGTTCACCCTACCCTTAAAAGAGTCTCTATTCAGATTTCTTCCGAAGTAAAATATTTAAGTATTCAGACCAGGTATTCCTTGGTTCGCAAATAGTTATAGCACTGCTATCTTCGGCCAACTAAACCACAGTCAGAAACTAGTTGAATATCTTTTTAAGCAATGAGGGCTTCGAGAGGATATACTTTACCTACGGACCACAGTCCGTCTGATTATAACCTAAGCCGCCATAGTCTGGTGACCAAAAGCGTTGCAAAAAATCCTATTTTTTCCTTTTACAAACTCCAAAGATTGGCACTGCTCTCGGTTACAGAATCAATGGGAACTTATTAAACCGCGGCCTTATATGTTTTTCTCAAGGCATCAACAGCTTCGTAGAATTTGCAAATGCATACATACAACATAAGAATTTGTGGACAAAATAGCACGATTAGGAATATGCGTGTTCTCCGATTCCCCGCTAAAAGAAATCTGTTTAGGAAATAAATTCCAGATTAAAATTTGGTAAAATGACAACCAGGCGTTGATCAGGGAATTGTTCAAAAAGACGATCACCTCCAGGCTTGTTAAGTATTGCTAAATTCAAGTTGGTTACTGGTTACCTGCACCGGATTGGCTTCTCAACCAAGCCGGATTTCCGTCTTTATCTTGAAGGGGAGAAGGCACCGGGTCAGACTAGGACTGTAATACATGCCTAAGTTCTTCCACAGTCGGGCCTTTTAGTACCAGGACTTCGTCTAGCAAACATCTGTTAGTAGTTATTAGGCGGGTGATAAAATCTTAGGCCGTCTCACAGTGCGCCCGAAAATTCGAAGCTTTAAGGAAATGATTCGCAATGTCGTACCAACGGGTTTAGGGGTCGCTAATTACGAATCCGCTGTCATAATTACAAAATTCAAAATGGCGGATCCAGTATGGGGTCTGGTAAATTTCGAGCTTTTTAATTAGATTTCTTGGAAAGATTTTGAGTATGCAGTTTTATAGCCCACTCAATTTTAGTGTCACAAAGTGCAAGCTTGAAGTTGATTTTTGACAATTTTTTTTGACAGTGCCAGTCATTTTCTTCCATACGAACTATGTTCGATGATTTTTTTTATATGAAGAAAATGGCAATACCTTCAACAAAAAAATTTCCAAAAATCAACCGTAAGACCCAGCTACTTTACACTTGCGCGTTATTATACTTAAATTAAATGGGCTACAAAATTGTATACTCAAAATATTTCTGTGAAATCTATTTAAAAAGCTCGAAATTTTTACACACAGCTGAAGCTAGTAACCTCCAATAGATTTAAAGGCAGCATCCGATAGCTGTTATTACGGTTTCGTTTAACTACTAAAATTTTGTTAAAAATAATCCAAAAATACCCTTATATTTCTATTCCTAAAAAAATTCTGTTGCTCTGTTGATATTCACAAAATTTGTTACGTATTTTACTAACTAATGTACTTTTGCACGTTTATAACATTCGGATGTGCCCTTATCAACCTATACATTACACTGTTTCAATAAAACCGACTATATCATTTTTTTCTTTTTAATCCCTTGGAAAATATTTTCGGATCATTGGTAAGAGACACCTATCAGCAGCACAGCTCTTAATATTAAGATTTAGAGGTCGCTCATCGCGAGTTCCTTTTTTCCGTACACATAAATAAGAGGATTCTTTTTAATTTTGAAATTTTATAATTCCTTATAAATCAAAGTATCGGAAAGTATATAAATGTTTTTAAGGCAAGTGTTATAAATTTTCCATAAATTCACTCGTAAAAAAGCTATTTTCAATTTTCTTTTATAATTTTTAATTTTCTTAGTAAAAAAGATAATTTGGCTCAAGTTTACAATTGTTTAAAAAGTGGCTTTTTATCGTAAGAAAGAATATGCCTGACACCGCCAAGAAGAAAATTGCCAAAGCTCCACTGTTACGGCCCTATTCCCTCATCATTGACAAAATTCATCGTATGACTATTATCATAACTAATGTGCCTAAAATAATATAAACACTGTTTCGTCATTGTCGTGCACTCAGTAGGTCATAACAATAACAGTGACAGTTGTCATTATTAGAGCGCTTAAGATCAATATGCCGCATAGTTTTAGGAGCAGTACTAAAGACAATAGTCAACCGTTTAGTTTTCTCATTGGCATAAGAATAGGGCTGTAAGTCCTAGCTACTTCAAACTTCCACTTCGTTATACCAATTGAATTGAATAGGCGACAAAACTGCACACTCAAATTCTTTCCAAGAAATCTAATTAAAAAGCTCGAACGTTTGTTAACTTTTTTTAATTATGCACAAATTTGAAGCTCAATAAAGTTATTAGAATTAAATAATAAAAAAATTAGTAGTCAAAACTTCTCAATATGTGGGTGGCGTATAATTGTATCACGGGTGTACCACAGTATCTCCAAAATCAAAATCCCCAATTTAAAATCCCCAAAATGAAAATCCCCAAAACCAAAATCCGCAAAAACAAAATCCCAAACCCAAATCCCCAAAAACAAAATCCCAAAATCCTCATTTTATGTGCGAAATACATTCAAATTAGCTTTGAAATCGCCGCGACTTTAAGCCCAATTTGAATGTATTTCATACAGTAAATGAAGATTCTATATTCTACATTATTTTTAACCGACTTCCAAAAAAGAGGAGGTTATCAGTTCGTCGGAATATTTTTTTTATTTTTTTGTTATGTATGTTATCGCATAACTTTGGACCACGTCAACCGATTTCTATAATTCTTTTTGCATCGAAAAGGTAGTATCTGAGAGGTGGTCCCATATCAATCTGGTTTAGATCCGATCATTGGATCATAAAATATATATATATATTTTTTTAAGTCGGTTTTTTTGCTAAAAATTATTCAAATTAAAATTGAAAACAAATTGTATAATGAATTCACAAATATTTATTAGGCAAATGAAAATTAAATTAAATGTAATACACCGCAATAACTAAGGAATATATTTTGCATGAATTTACACAACAACAAACTTCATTGTTCAAGACATTTACATAAACCATATACGGAAAATTACAATATTTCTTTATCAAAATTGTTTAAAGCAAAAGACGAAAGGACAAATACAAACTGCTGGTTGTTCCTCGATAATTTTAGCAACTGTGAACGTCCTTTTCAGCTTAATTTTTTTAGTCATTTACTTAAAAGAAGGTAAAATAATTATTATCTTTTAATATTTTCTCTTAGGTTGTACTTGAATTTAGGTTAAAGTATGCTTAGCGTTCACATAGGTTTTGTCGAAAAAGCAAAAAATCAAATCATCACTAAAACGACTTTAATGTAAAACTTTAAGATTACCGTTAATTTCTTCATGATCCAATAATCGGATCTAAACCAAATTAGAATCGGACCACCTCTGAGGTACCACCTTTCCTTTAAAAAAGAATTATCGAAATCTGTTATGCAGTAACATATGTACATAAAAACAAGTAAAAAAGTCTAAGTTAGGGCGGAGCCGAACATTAGATACCCGGCGCAAGTGGTAAATATAGTTTTTTTTTCACCTTTCCGAAAAAATACCGCTACATGCTAAGCAGGGGTGATTCTATTCAAACATCTTTCATAAGCTTATATAGTAATATGTGGGCAGTTTCACGTTTATTTTTCAAAATTTCATAATAATGTTTATTCTTTTTAAATGATTCTTGATAGTATCAATTTTGTGTAAATTAGCATCCTTAAATTTCGAAATATCGAAGTTTCAAGAAATTCTGAAATTTACCGTTATATAAAAAGTGGGCGTAATTTTAGTCCGATTTCAATAATTTTCAGTGTTTGCTTTTGTGTGGCAAGCGCAATAATCATACCGAGTTTGGTACAAATTGATCGAACGGTGACCGAGATACACATGTGTGGTCATAAGTGTATTTCCTGATAAAGAATTATTGCAAACATCAATTTTGAATAAATTATCTTCAGTATTTACTGATTTATCGAAGATTTCGTATTTCTCTAAATTACGGTTATATGGGATGTGGGCGTGGTTATTAACCGATTTGAAAAATTTTCAGCTGTTTGGTATTTTGTACTAAGGCCACAAACCATGCCTAGTTTGTGACAAATTGGTGGAGCGGATATTCTTATTTTTCGCCTAAAATTCATTGTACAAATCAATTTTGAGAAAATAAGCTGCAGTAGTTACTAAAATATCGCAGTTTTTTTTATTTCTGAAAACTACCGTTATATGGGAGGTAGGCCCATTTTCAATACCATCCGCCCTACGCTGAAAATAAGTTCACATACCAAGTTTCGTTAAGATATCTTAATTTTTACTCGAGTTATCGGTTGCACAGACGGACGGACAGACAGTCACCGCTTAATTGATTTCTTTTTTCATTCTGAGCATTTATGTATACATTTGTCTATATCTATCTCGATTCGTTTTGCCTGTTACAAACAACCGTTATGTGAACAAAGTTACCCTTGTGCGCAAGAGCGCTAGGGTTATAAAATAATCCGACGAATCGGTTAAAAATAATGAAAAAATTACGATTTTGGTGTAAAGACGAAGTCGCATTTTAAAATTTGCATGCAATTAAGGTAACCAACAAATTTGTATTTTAACTCTTCAATAAGTTCGTAATAAACTTCCTGCAATATAAATTCCTTTGTAGGGCTCGGTACAACTCACTTGTTAAAGTAACAAGTAATTTTTAAGCAAAAAACACACAATTCTCATATAAAAATTTAGAAGTACCGTTAATTTTTGCATGATCCAATGGTCGGATCTAAACCAAATTAGTATGGAACCTCCCCTGAGGCACCAAAATAAGAATTATTGAAACCGGTTAATGTGGTCCAAAGTTATGCGGTAACATACTTAACAAAAATATTCCGATGAATTTATAACCTCCCCCTTTTTTTGAAGTCGGTTAAAAAGAGAAAAATTTATGAGGTAAATTATTATAAATTTTTAATGGCTATATTTAACATTTCTAATAAAATTTTTAAATTATAGTCTGCGTACACCCATGATTACCCTGACTGACATTTCAAAACCCGTTGAACTGCACCTTAAAATGCATTACTAGAATTGAAACGGTAATAGCCCGAAGCACGCCCTTTTAGTTTTCTTTTACTATAATACGTAGCATCACCGCATTTATTTTTATAGATCCTTCTTTCTCATATTTAAACATTTTTTTTTTTTGGAGATAGGCTCCTCTGGCCTTCATGGGGTTCCATACCAAAACAGACGGGGTTCACACTTCATGTGTTTGATTTGTTTCAAATTTTTAGGGTTGATGCATACATACTTATAAATAATAAATACATATGAAATTTACATTTCACACATTCAATACATTTTTAAAAACTTTATGGCACAAAAACAAAAATAAATCGATTTAATAGTTTTCCAAATATCTCGAGAACGGAGCGAGGAAAAATTTGAAAAAAATCACACATACACACATCAAAATACTCTATGAAAAGAAATATTTAAAAAAATTTTTCTTGAAAAATTTTTCACATACAAAATTTTTAGTTAAAAAAATTAGTTTTTGAAAATATGCCACCTCAAAAAAAAGTTGAAAAAAATCACAATGGTAGCTCTGACTATTGCTCAATATTTAAGTATGGTATTATGGGGTGCACTCTACAATAAATTGAGTTATGATTATTTTTTTCAAAGTTTGTTGTTGTTGTAAAATTTTGTTGAATGTTTCTAATTTTTCTACAAAGTTTGAAATTTCGACCTATATTATTTTTGTTAGATACTGAGCGGCATTTCTATAAAAAATAAATAATAAACAGTAAACAATGAAAAAATAGCCGAAACTGGTCAAGATGTCAGGTCCCTAGTAATTTTCACATGACTGTATATACAAATGTATGTAAATCTATCTGCATGAAAACCTTTTAATAACCACCAGTATTTTGTGTGTTACTGAAATACTATTCATCCGTTGCAGCGTGGCAGCGATTTAATAGATTAGCTAAAAATACTTAATAGCTCATTTTATGACTTTTTAAAACTCTAACTATGCCACCAGCATCAACAACAATAGCTAAATAGTATCTCAATGACGCTAGTGGTTGTATCTATCTACATATAGTATCTACCTTAGGGTAATTACATACATACTTATTTCCTAATATAGTACCATAGCATTTCACTCGTCTATGTATTTATATATTTAGTTATGATATGCACGTGCTGCAGTTTATGTTGCAAGAGGAGCGAAATATTTGGCGTAACAAGCAACACTACTTCAGAATAGCTCATGGCAAAATACTCGGGACAGCAGTAGCAAAAGCACAAGTGGATATAACGGACTAATGGACATACATATGCACATACATTCATACATACTAGTTGTTGCACTAACTACCTTAGTCGGTGACAAGCAGGCACATCTGTTGCGCCATTTGAGCGCATGCAACAAAATGTTTGCACTGCTTGCTGCAGTTAGTTGTTGATGTGTCCACTGTTGCTTTGCCGCTGCTGCTGGTATCTGGGCTGTTGATGGAGGGTGCTAAACTGGTGACTCGACATGCAATGTGCGGCAATAAATCTTCATAAATGATTTCATTACAGCTGTAGGCGCGCGTTGCGCGATGAATCCACACTTGCCGCCGGGCACGTGACTCCAAATATTAATAAGCTAAAATGACATTTACATGAATTATGGGCCGCTCGAATTATTTTTTGGGCTACTAACTACCCTAAATATCACCAAATGTCAACATACATCCCATGTTAAAGTAGATGACTTCAGATGCATGTATGTATGTATGTGGTTAAACTTTGTATAAAAATGTGTCTGAAATTTTAAAATAACATAAGTTAATATCCATATTATAAATGAAACATATAAATGAAACATTTATGTTCTTTCACTAAGAAAATAAAGGAATATCGCGTTGTAGGCTGAGGAGGCCTGGTAGTTTATTATTCAAACAAAAGAGCCTTGAGAATTAACTAGAAAATGTAGGACGTTGTTTACAGTATGGGTCACCGTCATCGGACCGAAGATAATGTTTAATTTCTAGTTAGATATAATGAAATTGAGAATCTAATTGAAAATAGTATCGGCATTACAAAATTATATTTAAAATTTTTGGTTATGCAGTTTTTTTAGCTAAATCTGGTATAAAAAATGCAAGTTTAAACAAACTACCATTGATTTCGGGAAATTTTATTGTTGAGTTATTTGCAAACTCTTGTTATGTTGAAAAAATGCGCAACGCCGTCAAAAAATTTTAAAAATAAACGGTAGTTTGTAGTAGAGGTTTACGCCACCGTTTTTTGTCAGACAAAATTTGGTAACAATGAATCTGTATGGTTTAAAAAAGGCAAACCTACAGTAAAATGGTAAAGTTGTGATGAAGTCGAAATCCCAAAAATCTCGGGATCCAGGGAATACAATTTTTTGGATCCCGAAATCCCGGGATTGTTAAAATGCTTCGGGGTTGAATTCCCTTGTACATACATGTGTATTTCAACTACGTTATTTCCTTACTTAAAGTTTTTAAGTAGGTGGCAACACTCCTAAATAAAGTTTAGAAAGAAAGCCTTTCAAATCCATTTCGCTTGATCCCATATTGTAACATTTAATTTAACTTACGTTAGTTTATTTTTTTAACAGGTGGCAACCCTTTCACATCCTAACCCAGATAAAAATCTCTCCACTAAATCGAACACGTAGGTTTGAGTTTTCGCACATCCGCATTCGCATCCGCATCCGCGGCTGTTGGCTTTTAGACATCCGCATCCGCGTTCGTAAAGAAACCGATTTAAACTTTAAAATCACTGGGAAGTAATCCCTGTAGTAACAAAGTTTCAACAAATTACGATTATTTCTTGTATGCGGTAATTGTCAATAGTTTGTTAAATAAAAGTATTTCCTGTCAAATTTAGAGATAGAACATTTTTTTATTTTGATTAAAATATTTTTTTAACCATACCATTTTTATACAGGTACATTAGGGCGCTTTTTTCGCGACAATTTTTTTCACTCCCACCTCGAAATTTTTTGGGAAATATCTAAATCTACGAGATAGGGGCAAAAAACTAGTATTTAATGAAAAACTGGGTTTAGTAGCCCGTACTACCCTGCGAAAAAAGCACCCTAAGGTACATCTACAAACAGAGCCAGATAAGCTATTCTATCATTTAACGAATTTTGGATGACAAATAAAAATTTATTCTTATTTTTCATTCATCCAATTCTCATTTTTCAACCGAATTGAAGTTGAAAATTTTGTAAGAGGTTTGTCGAGCCCGTTTTATTTTTTATTTTTGTACAAAGTGCAGAGAAATTAGCATTTTTGTTGTTGCTGTAATGTTATGTTACGTAAAAAAAACTAGCTGAAAAGAATTATAGGTTTCACCCCAAAACGAAAAAATGCACAAGTGAAAGTTTAAATATTGCAGTAAAATTTCAATATTTCTAAATAGGACTTTTAGGTATTCAGATACTGAGTTATGCAGTTGTATTGTCCATAAAATTTATAATAAACAAAGTGCAAGTTCCAACTGGCTAAGAATTCATGTTGATTTTTAATATTTTTTTTGCTGACGGTGCTCAAAATACACTTTTTATGGAAGATAATGCCATGAACATTTGTATAACATTTCAACTTGTCACGATTTTTTGTTTTTGTTGTGGGAGTTCACCACAATTATTTTCAACGAAAAATGACACTGAAGTTGGCACAACGCCGAAACCGGTTTGTCTGCAAACCAAACTTGACAAGGGATGACGGAAATTCGTTCCAAAATAAATTATTTTCAACTAGTTGTTTTTGGCGTATAATTTATTTACAACCGGTTGGAACATATAGGCTCTGCACTGTTTTGAGCTACAATTCTTTTCAAACCACTGTGCGCATTTCAAAGTTCTGTCTCGTATTCATACGTATGATCCATTCTTATTTATTTTTTTTTTTGTTCACTGAACAAATTTCAACGCCCCTGTGGCACTGAATTGGCCTCATAAAACAACACAACACAAATATTGCGGAAATTATTTATAATGTAGTTGCCTTCAGAAATGGGTTACCTCTAAACAAATACTACACCAGTAGTTGATCATTAATATGCTCTTTCAATTGCATAAATATTTACATACATACTAAACTACCTGTTCATTCAGTCGCTGAAGAGTTTCTTATCTTTTTAGGTTCTTTTGATATCGTTGCCTATTTAAAGTATGTTTACAGTGTGTGCATTGTGTGTAAACATGTAGGCATGAATTGACAAACAAGATGAGTTTACCTTCGTGTGCCAGTTAATTTACATACAAATAATAAAACTGCATACTCTCTTTTTATACCCAGCTAATAGTCAGAGCACTTGGGTAATAAAGCATTGCACAAAAATTCAGTTTTCGTTTCAATCTTCCCCAATTAAGATAAAGATATAACCGCTATTAGGAAGTAAAATATTTTGAGTGTACATAGGTAATCCGAGTCCGACTGTCCGTCCATCGATATTTTTGCAGGTCCAGCTTCGGATTCGTTTCAACCGCAATGTTTGTTGATGGGCAGATATGAAAAGAATTTAGAAGTCCGCGTACGGGGGCGCACCGCAAAAGAAATTAGCCTGCAAAGGAAAAACGAAAATTTTGGAAAAGTGGCGATTTATTTCTCAACATAGTCTCCTTTTAGCTCGATGCACTTGACCCAGCGATGCTGCAACTTCTTTAACCCGTTTGAAAAATACGTTTTCTCGAGGTGAGTAAAGTAGGCCACCGTGGCGGGATGACCTCCTCATGCGACTCAAATTTCTGCCTGGCGACTTTTTCAAGTTTTAAAACAAAAAGAAGTCGCACGAGAATACAGTGAATTGGGCAACAGTTCGTAGCCCAATTCGACCAATTCAAACACTGCTCTGAAGTGGTCCCACGGTGCGCTTGCTGTCCGGAGTGAGCAAACGCGGCACCTACCGCGCCGACAACTTTCTCATGGTCAAAACCCGACGTGCGACCATGTTGGAACTCGTTAAACCAACTTTTGATGGTCGGAATCGAATCACTGAACGATATTGCTCTTTTTCCATTTTTCTGAAATCCGTGGACGCACAAAAAATTGGTCTTTTAAAGTGCACATATATATGTAATTACATTATTTAGTCTGTGGTTGAACAACTTGAAATAAATTTAAATTAAATTTAAAATATACTTATTTCAATGAAGGACAGGGTGGAATGCATATAGGAAGAGTTAGAGTGAAGCATATAGGCTTGCGTTCCAATTTTCATTAATTTGAAAAAGAGTTCGATAATTTTACAGCTCTAATAAAAAACATCCTCGACGTTGTTGAATACTTGGTCTGTAGTATAATAATTTGATCGCCATTGACCAGGGAGTGCGCAGATATGTTTATTTGCATCTGGTTTAAGCAATTCACAACTTATGGTTTACACCAATTATCCTCTGGATAGCAAACAAACACCCCTTTGGAAGCGAACCGCTGTGAGAAGGCAAAGCCTCAGTATTTAATGGATTGTGTGCAGGACTTGAGACCCGCCACATAAAAAACAATGACCGGATAACTTCACTTGGCGTTTTCAATTAACATAAGTTGGCACATATGCAAAATCGCTTAGGCAAGAAGAAGTGGGCATGGAAAGCAAGTGCACCCGCGAATATAATGGAAGAACCAAGTGAAAAACACTTGGTCGGGATCAACAGCTGGCGCAACTTCGCAAGGGAAAGAGGAAAATATCGAAGGTTTTTAGTCTTAACCCGAAACCGACAAGCAGTTATGGTGCCAAATAAGAAGAAGGCGAAAAATTAACAGCATTTTGAGCAGCTCTGCGAGCATTTCTAATATTAAATATGTACATAATAAGGCATTCAATCCCGAAGCGTTTTAATAATCCCAGGTTTTCGGGATTTAAAAATTCTAATCCCGCGATCCCGAGACTTTCGAGGATTTCGACTTCATCACAACTTTTTGCTTTTTACAGTAGGTTCGCCTTTTTCAAACTACACATTTGGTCTTAGGGGAGCATAATGGCCTTTAGTAAAAGAGTATGTAATTTGATGTTGAAATATTTTTATTCCAAAGTATCTATATTACTTGTCAAAAACATTTACTCATATATGCAGAAATCCGTTTGCAAAAAAGGCCAACAAAGTAAAATGAAGAACAACTCTCCCACACTGTAAAAGCTGTGTTTTCAATTGCTACCAGATTTTTCGTTATTACAGAGTTCTTGCACAAAATATTTGAACAAGTACAGTTATTCAGGCAGGTCCTGAAATTCACTTCCAAGTGCAAATGGCTCAAGTTACTTTGAATCTAAACTTTGGTGTTCTGTATTTCTCGTGTTTAATATCAAATTAATGCTTTTTTTCGTTTTCAACATCTATTTCATTCTGTAAATGAATCAGTAAAAACCTCGGGATCCCAGAGCTGTAATCCCGAGATTTCGGGACATGGAAAGGTGTCCGGGATCCCGGAATCCCGGTATTCTGGATCCGGGGATTGAATGCCCTAGTACATAAAACTGTGCAACAATGGCGGAATGTTTCCAACTCTGGATGAAAGACCTAGACCCATATAGAATTATATTTATGAACAAAATACAAAAGATTGTAAAAAAGTTTAGATGTTTCCAGGAAACACATTTATTTTTAATCTTCTGTGGATGTTCTGCGTTCTTATCCCTAGTGAAATTTTCCGTTGAACAATTTTTTAGACCAATTTTTTAGACCTCTAGCAACCTCTCAAAAGCCATTTCATTCAGACTTCCCTTTTAACCCTTGTTTCCACTTATTCTAAGAACACTCGGAAGAAAAACGGCCAATCAAAATTTGGCCTGGAAATGCAAAAAAAATTTGAAGGTTGTACTATATGGGCCTAAGTCTTTCATCCTGTGTTAAAATCATTCTGCCCAAAAAATGCACTATTGCACTGTATAAGTAAAAAAGATCCATTCTCACGGAAATTTACGAACTTTTACTTACTTATAAGAGCATGTCAAAACCCTCATATGGTGGCGAAGAGTTGATAAGGCGCATGCATTAACGGTTAAGTAGAGTGTGATCAGATGAACGCTTTTTAGACGACTGGAATTTAAGTGTACTCTGCCCAATCCAAAATAAAAGCGACCCCGCCATCCGCGCCAACTACGGCGTGGTCAGAATTCTAAGCATAGATTACAAGATCTTATCGCGCACATTGTGTGCAAGACTGAAGCCCACCATCAATGAACTGATTGGACCTGATCAGTGTGGATTTAGACCTGTCGAATCTGCCATGGACCAGATACTCACAGTCCTCCACATACTGGAGCAGATTTGCGAGAAGAGAATCGACACACACCATCTATTTGCCGATTTCAAAGCCGCTTTCGGCAGCACGAAAAGAAGTTGTCTCTTTGCCGGGATGTCAGAATTAGGTATCCCCGCGAAACCAATGCGCTAGAAAACTAGAGCCAAATGAATAATTTAAATACATATATAAATAATAATTTTTCTTTTTTTTTTTTGTCAGTGCTATCAATTTTTTTTTTTCAAATACACTGTGAATAAAATTTTTTAAGGTTTTGACGAGTCGTAAGTCTAGTCGAGTAGAGAAAAACTACTTTTTGAATTGACACTCCATAGGCCAACTCAGGGTTAGACAACTAGAAAAATGCTGAAAATGTTCCAACCGAACCGAACCATTTTTTTAAGTGATTAACGGTTGGATTTTAATAATATATTGCTGCCAGGGCTACCAACTATCCTTTGCTATGAGGTGCCATATTGAGGATAAAAAAGTGCCAAAATATGCCAAATAAAAAAATTAAAGTTCCAAAAAATGTGCCATTCTTTTTAATCCTTCCTATTTAGCAATAAAATAACAACCACATTTCTAAACCAAAAATGCAATGATAAAATAAGATAACCCAGTTGAATAACCTTAGAAATTAAAAAATTTTAGTAGAGAAAAGGAGTACACGCAAAGAAATTCACAAAAATGTATTGAAATGTATTTTTTTTTCAAAAGTGCCATTTCGGCACTTTGAGCCAAATTGAAAAATTAAGTGCATTTTGAAGTAAAATAGGGCCAAAAATAGCACGGTTTGAGTTGGCAGTCCTGATTGCCGTTCACACTTTTGCCAAGTATTTGGCCGAGATTTTACTCCCAACTGTTGTGTGCAAACCGATTTTGAACCGAACTGGTTTTTGAATCGAACCGCCACTTTTTTCGGGCTTCGAACCGTACCACGAACCGAACCAAAAAGCACCCCAAAAAAAAGGGTTCGATTCGGTTCAAAATGAAAATCCACTATAGCATTTTTTATGTTTTTTAATACACATCTTTGCCTAAAAACGCAACCCGTATGGTAAAACTGCAAAATATGTAACTGAGCCCCTATAAAGAATGACTGAAATGTTTTCATATGGAACAAAATACTTAATAACGCCAGCAGAAAAAAACCCCAAAATCGTGCGAATTTTAAAATAATTCTAACTTGCATTTAACATATTCACTAAAATAAGCTATAAAACTACATATTTCGATTTTTTTAGTTCTGATTAAAAAATTTTATACTTTGATGTAATTTCGTTGAAATTTGTAGATTTTTTCTAATTTTCGAAAAAAGTTTTAAATTTGATTTTAAACATTAAATCCACAAAACCAAATTAGTCAAATATCGCACTCCTATTATTTTGACCATAGGTATACTTGTACCTTGTCAAGGCCTAGTTTAAGCTCCAACCTACCGAAGATGAGGGTTTCAACATTAAGTCAACATTTTGAGTGCCAGTTCAAAATTCTGAGTATACTGATTTGTCTACTCGACTAGATTCACGACTTGTTCAAACCTGAAAAGAGTTTATGAAATGTTTTCTAATTTCGCATTGATTGCGTTGATTTTTAATAATTTTTTATTTAGGGTATTACGCATTTTCTTACACATATAAAAAAAAAAATCCCACATATGTTGTATGAAAGAAAATACGCTAAAAATTAACTTAAAACTTAAAGTTTTATTTTAAAATTTGCAATTTGGTTGGAACTTTGCAGAATTTTCATAGTTTTTCACAAAGTATAAAACTTGGATTTATATGGTTAAAAAGAAAAATAAGCATTAAATGGACAAAAGAAAAATTGCCAAAACTTGCTAAAATGTCGCACCCCTATTTATTTTTACACCAATATACATGTAGATATTTGAATTTTATATCAGTAATAAAGCCTTTTATTTATATTTTATAGATTTGTAATATTTTTTTCAATATTTGTATCCTTTAGCACAAAAAATGAACCATTTGAACCGAACCGAACTGCGGTTCAGGGATACTTATGAACAAGTTCTTTCTAAGTCGTTCGAACCACTTAACCGAACCGCACCTTTTTTTGAAGTGATTTGCAGCCCTGGGTGTGCGTCTTGATGTTGTTACACAAATGGAGGGAGCTAAAGTTTTATGCTGCCTCCGAACGGTAACTGGAGTTTATGAGAAACTTTTTCATGGGCAGAAATTCAATCAGAGGTTTGCCATTGCCTGCCAAGCCGCGGCCGCTGTTAGAAAACAACTTTTTCTAATTTAGATTTTACTCGGACCTGGGATCGAACCCAGGTCCTACGGGGTGGTAGTATGTACTTCTAATCACTCAGCCAGAATGGCCGGTTCGCTTTGGTATTTCAAAATAAAAATTATGGTTCGGTTTGAAGCCTGATCAAAGCGGGGGTTCAGCAAAAAGACGGTTCGCAGCCCTGGATAAAAGCCAAATAATTCATTTTTAATTTTATTATTAAGGTTTTCTTTATGGATAGAATAAGAATGCCTTCTTGAAGAAGAACCCTAGCGATATGCCTTTTTGTTCGATTAAATTTTATTGGGTACTTTTTTTATGCGTACATTTTTCCGGGTATACTAGAACAAGAGACGCCGCGATCTAAAAAATCTCTTGTATCTCTCTAAAGGAGTCCCTAACCCAATGTGGCCAAGATTCCCTCGGCTTCCCTAATGAATCCTAAAAGGGCCTTGGTAGACGACTTCCTAATAACAGAGGGTTCAGCCATCGAAGATTTGAAATAAATCAATATTTGTCTGGCCAAAGCCGGGCAGTGACAGAGAATATGCTCCAAAGCTTCATCAGCCTCGTGGCAGAGCCGGCATTCCGACTCTGTGATCGCACCTATTCGGTGCAAGTGGGATCGCAATTGGTTGTGACCAGTCACATACCCAGAGAGTAGCCGGATGCCATTTCTATTAGGTAGGACAATGTCATTTCTGTTAAAAGGGTAGTCGAAGAGCCTGGCCTGCCTAAGGCCCCCCACCACTCCCCAGTGCTTACTGCGTTCCGAGTGTACCCACTCAGTAATTATGGCTGTCGAAGAGGACCAACTGAGACCACAGAATGGTTCAGGTCACGAAAAGGCAGAGTACATAGTTTGCATTAAATTATGCGAAAATATTATATTGAGATGCTTCTGAAAACATGCTTAAATATCTAGTACTAAGTAATTAAAAGTCTAACTGCAATGCAATTGTTGAATACTCTAAAAAACTACAAAAAAAATTCAAAATCTTTTCAATAACAAACAACCGTTTATTAACGCCCACTGTTGTTTGCTGAACAGCTGCGTGCAGTTATATATATTCCCTTCATTGGGTAGCTTATTCCGAGACGATGCGGAGACGCTGGGTTCAGTGGACCCAACAAATGCGAAACCATGAGCAATCTCACATCTAGATGCGTTTGTTCTTCAATTTGAATACAATTATTTCAAGCGTTTTTTACGTGGGCAGTAGAGTGCAATTATGTTTTATTATTTGTTTGAATAGTGCATGTGAAGAAAGTATTTACTCAAGCATACACGAGTATTAATGCATACGCCGATTTTGTTCTGGCGTTCAGCTTCTTTAGGCGCGCAAATTCGTATGTACATATTTGCCATCGAAATGTCAATTAAATTATATACATATTTAATTTTCACAGATAAGCACTCAGATACATACATGTGTGAATATCCCTGAAATAAAACAAAATGTATCTACCTATTGATCACTTACCTTGCATGGCACCACCCCAACATAGCCAGAAAAGTGCCCATTTTGCGCTGCAAAAACGTTGTAAACATTTTGGTCGAAATTTTCCCCAACCAAATGTTTTGTACGGTTCTTTGCTGCTTACAGCGTCGGGCGCGTTAGGTTCACCCATTTGCGATACTTCAATTAAATTTGAGTCAACTGCTGATAAAATGCCACAATGTGTACCGTTTTGTATTGGTTTAGAAGCAGTGGTGGTTAATAATTTATTATTGATTGGTACACAATTGTTTAATTGAATTGAAGAAGTCTCCTCTGGAGTCATTATGTATTTGAGTTACGCTAATTGAATATACAAATGCGTGCCGAGTTTGAATTCTGCGTATAAATATCATTCATATTTTTTTGCTATTTTATTTTATTTCATATATTTAATTTAGTTTTTTGTAATTTTAATTAATTTCCTTTCATACATTGAATTTCATTTTTCAATATTTTATTTATCAGTAGTTTATTAAATTTTATTTTTATTCAATTTTATTACTTTCGATTTTTTATTTGTTACTCCAATTTGTTTCGACACTAGTTAAAAAAAAAAAACACGTAAAATATCACTTTACGTCAAAACAGTCCAATAAATTTACAGATCACACTTCCACCGCTTTCACGACCTGCTAATTGAAGTAACAAACTGCAACTGAACGAAGAAATTTCGGATGCTTCACTAGTCAACCGACCATTACTAACCAACAACGGAACTACTTACTTACCAACACGGTGGTAACATAATAAGCACAAACGTATTGGCAACTTGTGACATCTATACAGGAAGCAGGAAGCTGCTGCGCATCTGCAGCAAAAGTATTTAGTGAACATAACTTTACACCGCATTAAATAAATGGGAGTAAGAATAACAGCATCTGTTCGCATAACAGTCAATTAACAGTAGGCATTTTCGTAGAGCACATTTGATAAATAAATTTGCATAAAAAAGCCTTAAGTGTGTCACTAATTAATTAATACCCAAAATTAATGGGTTCTCTTCTGTAGAAACTGACGCCAATTGGAAATGACAAGTCTGTCTCCACCTGTTCCTCTGCTATCGCTAGCTAGTTTGGAGTTGAATACTTTCAGGGCAGGAGCGTTGTGTGTCCTTTCGTACGATCTGCAGATATTCGCTTAGCCAAGGACGAAGCTCTTTCACCGAATGCATTCAACTACCATAGCCATAAGGGCTTTGCAAGTTTGCTTGTCGGGGTTGTCCCCTAGGCCCGATGAGCTGACAAAAGTCCCATCTGTCCAGGAGCAGTCCATTGGTAGCCAAAAGAGTTTCTAGACATTCTTTGCCAGCCACATAATTTTCTGCAAATTCACCTGTGCTCTATATCCCAAATAAGCCTAGCCAAGGATTTCCTGGCCATCTCGTCACAAGCTTACCTAAACTTGCCGCATGACTGTCAAAGTAGATTTTTATTTTTATGATGATGTTGGTTGATTTTTCCGACTGGGTAGTAAGATTTTTATTATTTTTTTTTTTTAATTAATTTCCGTCATCCCTTATAAGCGAAAAATTCCACTGAAGAAAAAAAAATTTAGCAAGGGATGACGGAAGTTTGTTCCAAAATAAATCGATTGCAAATCTTATATAAAAAATAGCGTTATCA
This sequence comes from Rhagoletis zephyria, assembly GCF_001687245.7. Taxonomy (NCBI): domain Eukaryota; kingdom Metazoa; phylum Arthropoda; class Insecta; order Diptera; family Tephritidae; genus Rhagoletis; species Rhagoletis zephyria. The sequence continues at coordinate 455,645 of NW_016157093.1, forward strand.
GGAGAACAAAGATTTATGATAAAGTTTCTATGTTTTGTATATATGTACATATGTACATATGTATGTATATGCTTTATACATTTTTAAAATATTATATACAAGCACTATATTTTTTCATTAAAATCACCAACTTTAATTGCGTATAAAAACCCAGATATAAAGCCAAAAGTATTTTATATTATGTTCACATATAGGCTTGCAATTACTTAATTTCCCCAAATTACTTACCGGAAATCAATATAGTTCACACTTGCTTTCATGCCCAGCGGTGCCTTCAAGAATGGAAGTGAGGCAATATAGCCATTCTCAACAATAACGTTCATGCCATACCTTTAACAATGCCCACTGATTTGCTTTGCCTTACGAAATGTTATACTGAAGCAAGAATGATAGAATACGGCGCAACCTTTGTATTCTCTCAATCGTGATACTGAAGTATGCATTAGGTTTCAGGTAACAGGTCTGCTCGATGAACGCACTAGAGTACTCTAAAACATGAAAAAGCGTTTGATAAGCAAAGTGCAATCAAAAATCAAATCAATTCAATATGACTATTGTTTTACAATATTATATTTATATTCATTGATGTTTTGTCGTGTTTAACTTACTTCAGCTAACTGCTTAAATCTGTGGATTTTTAATTGCAAATTAGATTATTTTGCGAGGCTGTACTTTCAAAAAGCGCTAATATCAAGAGAACACTATTTCTTAAATTATAAGGTTGAATATTCCTTATTATTCTTATATAACTTGATCGTAGAGAAGATCACTCCGCATAATATGTAGGCATGTTTAAAATCCGGTAGGAAATGTTTGGGACAAATAACAGCTCCTCTATGAGTGGGTCAAAGCTCAGTTAGTCTAGACTTAACTTAATTTAACTTACCGTAAGAAATCATCAATGATTACTCCATACGTCAAATCACGCCAGAAACGGAAATATTTCGTTTTTGTATTTTCTTTTTCAGCTCTTTGACAATGTGCCACCTAAAATGCCACATCAAAAAAAAAATCATGCAAACAAATATATTTGCGTTCATTTATTTTTAAGCAATACAAAAACGAAAATCTGGCAAGCCTGATTCTCTCACCGCTCTCAATTTCCGTAAGGCCGTATCTTAAGAATCTAAAATCTACAGCTTTTCACATAACAGGTTAGCCAAAATATTAAGTTAAGTTAAGCTACAGAAATTAAGTCTAGACTATCTGAGCTTTTAGTGTGGCTTTGTAATCTCAGGTTATAGGATCTAGCATATTTATTAATTTCTTCCTTGATAGTCGGTCGTTGAATAATGAATTGAGGTGCGTTAACAATCATTCTAAGAGTTTTCGATTAGAATCTTTGTAGTATTTCAATATTTGAGTTTTCTGCGGTACCCCACAGCTGAATACCGTAGGTCCATATCGGTTTTATGACTGTTGGGCGACCGCTGTTAAAAAAAAAAATCTTTTTTCTACATTTTTTTTGCGATGTTGCTTTGATCAGGGCTTGAACCCAGGCTCTGCGGAGTGGAAGTGCGCACTGCTTACCACTAAAAGTTATAACTAATGAGTAGGCCCGAGTAGGATCTTCATGCCTTTACAATTTGGTATTTAGAGGTTCTTAGGTTCGCTCATTAAAGATTTCAAACCAGATTTCGAAAATTCAAAATCCAAATGGCGTCCGAAATTTCCAAAAATTCAAACCTGAATAACTTTTTTTTTAAATGAGAAAACTGAAGTTTTGGAAATGAGAAATTTTGTATAAAATGAAAACATCTAAAAAAAGTGTTGAGGCCTAGATCAAATTGTTAGGGCTGAACATACAGCAAACGACCGCAAATATCCCTAATTTTTAAACACATATAATTACTAGTATTATTTCATAATTTTATCACAAATTTATTTTAGACATGTTCACTGGTATATAATAAATCAAATTTTGCTAAGCAAATATATTGGTACTCAACTGAAAATTACAGTTGATTTGACAGTTGTCAACCGAAAAAATTTGAATGTGATACAGAACTCGAGATCAGTGAGCCTTAAAATGTAGTACGTTTAATTCTTAGGAAATTTTTTTTACTTCTAGAGAAATTGATAGCACCTCCGACGTTGTAAACTCTAAATGTTTTAATTTGGCATTTGTCGAAAACACATTGTCAAGTGGGATCAGAAAGCGGTTTATCGATTGATTTGGATCAGGATAGGTCTTTAGTCGTGTACATGCGCTGCGAAATCGGCTGTCTGTCAGTTTTTGACCCATAATATCATCGGTAAAGGTATGGATAAAGGAGATAAAGTTTTGTCAAAGTATGTCGCCAAATTTTGGCGTCAAAATATGATATAGTGAAAACCAGTCTTTACTGCAGAAGCATCAAGACTGCTCAAATAGCGTGTAATTTGAGCGTTATGCTCGTTGCTTAAAACCTCTTTAAGATCTTGAGTGAGTTTATTAAACCGTTTCTTGTAAATCGCGAGTGTACTGCCACCTTATTCTTGCGAGTCGTTTTTCTTTTATACGGTGTTCACATGAGGCGACTTTGCAGGCAATTTTAGAGGCGATTAGTTGAATCAAAAGTTGGCTGCACCTTAATTTCATTGTACCTAAGCGACTAGTTGAAAGGCCGTTCAAATAAGGCGATTGTTACTTTCAACTAAAAGTTGCCTTTAAAATCGCCCCATGTGAACACTGTATTAGCTTAACATTAACTGCCACCGAGATTGTGGTAAGATTTTTGTTGTGCAGTGATGGGGTCGGGTTCCAATCGGCTTGTTGCAGACAGTTGTTAAAGCGTTCAATTGCTTCAGTTATATCCTCGTTAGTTTTAAGAGCTACTTTCAAGTCAAGAGTAGAAGAAAATATGCTTCGGAAAGTGTTCCAATATGTTTTGTGGTTGCGGTTTGGGGTTCCCAAACTTTTAAGATGATGGAACCCTTACTAAACACCTTTCATTTTATGGAACCCCACTTTAAATTACTACAAATCAAAAGCAGTGCAATTTAAATATGAATCAAACCTTTTACTAGGAGCAGTATACATACTTTAAATTTTAATGTTAAAAATGAAATTGTTTATTAATTATTACTTTATAGTTCGATATAATGTCTGAAAGCTGTATTCGCATTTCTGGGGTAGCATCAAATTTCCATCTGAATTTTTGTTTGTACAAGTGTAAGATTACATTGTGACAAAAGAAAGCAAAGTTAACACTAACCCAAAACTAAACACAGATTCAATTGTGCATTTCATTGTCGAAGTACTCTGAAGATCTATGAATGCTTCGTAAAAGGATTATGTACCAAACCTATATTACTACTACCATCCGAAAAATAGTCTGATAAAGATTTCACGCGATTTACCAAATGCCCAGTTATGAAATATGACATTTCATTTGGCAATTCATCGCGTTCCTTGCAGAAAGTTGTATAAAAGGGGGAAACATGCAATGCTTTTCTTTTCCACACAGGTAATCCAGAAATTAAAATTTCTTTTAAAGGATGATAATATGCCTCTCGCCAAGAAAATGGTTGTTGAGTTTCCATGCAAAACCGTGGCAATTTCCCTGATCTTTCCAAAAAATGTTATAAGCCGGATATAATAATAATAATATTTTTCGCTTACACCTCAATGTTTGGCCGAGCTTCTCCAATTTGTGGTGTTCACCTTGATGTCAATAAAATGGTTTTACGTCGCCTTCGAAATACTCTCGGAGGTTCTCCATTGCCTGCCGAGAGGCGATGCTGTTAAGAAAAAACTTTGGGTTCCGCGGAACCTATTTTAGGAAGCTCTGGTGTAGCTTGAAATGTGTAGGTTTTGTTTGCACTAGGTGCTATGCCTTCTGGCCTTATGCCTTTTGTTATGGATTTTGTTTCTGTCGGTGGGCCAGTGAGGGTGGGAGTAGATTAACTTTCCTTTGGGTTCCGCGGAACCTATTTTAGGAAGCTCTGGTGTAGCTTGAAATGTGTAGGTTTTGTTTGCACTAGGTGCTATGCCTTCTGGCCTTATGCCTTTTGTTATGGATTTTGTTTCTGTCGGTGGGCCAGTGAGGGTGGGAGTAGATTAACTTTCCTTATAGCGAATTGTAACCAACGCCCTTAGGGAGGTACCCATAAGACGAGAGCTCCAGCAGGTGTGTTTAGCATTATAGTCAACTCGGTGAAATGACTCACAATTTTTCATTGGGCGAAATTAATTGATTTCGATGCGAAATTAATAGCGAGCGTGAAATCAAGGCAGTGTGAATATTAGGATTTGCCATATTATGGATTTCGTTAGGGATGGTATAAACTTTCATTTACTGCTGGTTGCATCAAATACGTAGAACTTTGTAACGCTGGTTCCCCTTCAAAGATGAGCACTTCTTCTGGGATGGAATCCGTAAACTACCTGATGGATGAACAAAACCCATAGCTCCCAATGGCGCATATTTCGATTAGTACCACTATGTTGTTGTTTTTTTTTTACCTGTATATAGATCATCAAATGTGCACTTCTGCTGAATAGTTACGAGTACTTCAGACTAGGAAAATTTTCATTGTACTTGGCTTACAGTAAAGTGAGTAAATTAAAAAAAAAAATATTCAAAAAATATCTTATCTCTTAGCACGCTCTTAAACACTGTGCTAGTTAACATTAACTGTCAACTCTGAAATCAATGTTATGGACAGCTCTGTAAGAAAACATTAACATAAGCCACCCACGCTCAACACTCAACAATCAATGGAATATGAGAGTAATAAAGCGGACGGGTGTAGGCTTAAATGTAGTTGACATTAAAAAGATTGGGGTAGTAAAATGTAAACAAATAAATGGCACACTCATTCATACGTGCGGCGATGTACATAAGTGTTCACACATTTATTACGCAGTCAATGCATTTGTATGCATGTGTGTATGTATGTTTATAATTGACAACTACCCGCCACGCGAATACCGATGAATATTTCGCTGTGCTGTACCGTCATACCCTCTGGCCTTGACACCGCCTCTTGATGCGGCATATTTTGTTGACCTTCTTCTGCAGTATTGAATATACTTTTAAATGGGCATCGGCAACTGTTGCATACCACAACTGCGAAAATATGCATATTCCCTCAATACAATCTCCATTTCGACTGCATACATATTCGACGCATTCACTCGATCGGCTTATCAGCAACGCTTACGGCCGACCGTGCGCTACTTCAACATTTGACTCCTCACAATTTTGTGTACAAATAAATAAAATACCAATGTTGAAACGTGCACGCGAATATTAATTTCTGTTTACCCCTCCTTTTTGAGTTTTTCTTTTATGAGTATTTATTTCTTTCATTTTTTTTTTTGCAATTTAATTTTGTAAAAATTTTAACACAATAAAATGCTTTCTGTGTTGGCTGTCAGGCCGTCTGTACGTTAATGGGCATAATTTGTGCCGGACGTGGCCGTTAATGGAGATGACACTAAGTAGAATATTATTCTTGTCTTGTCGAACCCAAATTCAAATGCACCGTAATGCGCGTCCCTAAGTTTTGAAAGAAATGAGACTGAAAAACTATCATTTGGAAATAATAATAATAACTGTAATTTTTTAAATCCTTGCTCGTAAAATCATACCTGACACTTAATACTGTTCGCCCAGCGGTTGAAATTTAACCACTAAATTTAAGGGGAATTGAATTGAGTTCAGGCGAGGTCAGTTTAGATAAGTTCAGTTCAGATTAGGCTGAGTTGAGCGGAGGTGAGATTAGTTGAGATATTGTTGTCTTTTCTTTATTCTTCACAACTTTGCTAAATATTATATAAATACGTATGCTAAACTTAAATGAGAAAATAGTTACTGACATCTGATGTTCGTTGAAAGAACAGAAGTGATGGCATTTCCTTCATAAAATATTATCAAGGTGAGTTGAGGTGAAATAACATTAGTCGAGGTGGATTGAGGTGAACCAAGAGGAGTTTATGTGAGGTGAGTTGTGATGATTTGAAGTGAGCTCTGGTGAGTTGAGGTGAAATTAACAGAAACAGAAACCAGTGATAGTTAATGTGATCAACTATTTCATAGCTCAAAGAAGTACAGGTTAGGTTGGGTTAGGTTAACGCCACGAGCTGATTACCAAATTTCGAATGCAGCTAATTTCGATCCCTGAGAGCTCAGTGTTAATTCAGAAGAGCGAACCAAAATCCTTCCATCTTAGCCTCGCGAAGGTTGGACAGTCTAAAAGAAAGTGTGGAGATGATTTCACTTCATCTTCCTCTTGACAGCTGATACAAAAGGGATTAGTTGAAATTTCTAGTCTTCCCGAGTGAATATCAATCGCGTAATGGCCTGTCAGAACCCCCTTCACTAGCCCTTGAGAGGTAAGGCGTAACGATGAGTCACTCGTGTCTTGCCAGAAGCATCAATGAGCAAATTTATCAGTTTTGAGTTATTGGATTGACTTGATTAACCTTTCGATTCCGATTGCGACTCAGATAAATGAAATTAAACAATTGAAAAAAAGTCAAATTTCGGGCAAAGCCGAACATTAAATACCCGCCGCACGTAAACTAGCGTAACATGGTAAGCAGAGTGATTTTACCCTTATTTCAAACATCTTCGATAGTATGTTTAGTTGGACTTAATGAAATAAACTTATATAGTTTATAAGTTGGCGATACCATGCCCAATTTAAAAGATTCCACAATAATGCTATATCTCTTCAACGGATTGTTGTGAGTATCATCTTTGTAAAATTTTAGCAATGTACCGTCGAAATATCGAAGTTTCAGCATTTCCGAAACTTACCGTTACATGAAAAGTGTGCGTTTTTTAGTCCGATTTCAATAATTTTCAACGTTTTGTTTTAATAGTCATAAGTAGGAGGTGCCACCCCCACTTCCCAAAAATTTGTTTAAATGTATTTTTTTCTAAAGATTTATTGCAAACATGAACTTTGAATAATTTAGCTTCAGTTTTTACTGAAGAAGATTTCGCATTTCTGTATATTACCGGTATATGAGATGTAGGCGTGGTTATTGTCCGATTTTAAAAATTGTCAGCCGTTTGGTATGTTGTTAGAAGGCCAAGAACTGTTCCGAGTTTGGGATAAATTGGTGGAGCGATTACCAAGATATACACATGTAATCACAACTGAACATCGCTGCGCCCATTTTCCAAAAGTATATAATATTCTTATTTTTCATCTAAAAATTGTTGTAAATATCTATTTTTAGTGAATAAGCTTCAGTTGGTTACTTAAATATCGCAGTTGTAGTATTTCTGAAAATTACCGTTATATTGGAGGTAGGCATGATTATTTTCCGATTTTGCCCAATTTCAATACCATTCGTCCGTGGCCCAAGATAAGTACACGTACCAAGTTTCGTTAAGATAACCGAATTTTTACTCGAGTTATCGTGTGCACAGACAGACGGACGGACAGAGAGCCACGGCTAATTGATTTCTTTTTTCATTCTGAGCATTTATGTATACATTAGTCTTTATCTATCTCGATTCGTTTTGGGCTGTTACAAACAACCGTTATGTAAACAAAATTATAATACACTTGTGCACAAGTGCGCTCGGGTATAAAAATCCGATTCCGGTTCTGGTAAACTCACTACCGTAACATCCCTAGTATACAGAGTTTCCTAGACCACCTCCGCCCCCTCTAAAAGGTTGGGAAATGTTTAAAAAAAAAAAAAATACCTTCTAAATCGGGTATGCTCTTTTTTTGGTGGTATTACCGACTTCCGAAAGTGGGTCAAATTGCTTGGCGGTCCATTTTTTCAAATTAGATATATGTACATGTTTTTACTACAGATTCGGATTCTAAGTATAAAAATACGTAGCTTTTGTGTGAAACCTTCGAACTTTAGCTCATCCTGGGCTCCTGTTGAAAAGTGTTGAAAAGGCACTTTTGAGAAAAAATATTCAAATAAAATTTCGGTATTTTTGTCAACAGAATCCTAATCTGTAATAAATAGATGTATATCTTATTTGAAAAAATGGACTTCCGGTTAGTTTAACACCCTTCCGGTCCAAACCGAAAAAAGTTTCCGACAAAAGGTATGCACTTTTACGGGCAGAATTCGAATCTGTGGCAAAAATATATATATCCTATTGAAATAAATGGACTTCCGGTCAGTTTAACCCACCAGCAGTTGGTAATACGACCAAAAGATAGAGCATCCTCGACTTGGTAATTCATATTTTTTTTCGTTTTCCAATAAAAACATTTTCACTCATTTAAGAAGGCCAGGGCGAGTTAAAGTTCGAAGGTCATTTATAATCCGAACCTGTAGTAAAAACATGTATATCTCATTTGAAAATTTCGAAACCGGAAGTCGGTAATACCACCAAGAGATAGAGCATCCCCGATTTAGTAGGTCAAATTTTTTCTATAGAAAACCATTTCCCTCCATTTTAGGGGGATTGACGGGTGGTTTAGAACGCCCTGTATATGAGGCGTTCCCTACTAAAATGGATGGGGTTCACACTTCATATGTATTTGATTTGTTTGAAATTTTTAGGGTTGATGGACAAACATAAATAAAGGTATCCGCAAACCTATGCGATTCTGTCGGTGCGAATCTGTTCCGACAAATTTTACAACAATGCCGACCATAGTTTTAAATGAGGAACCACACACTTATACGATTTTTTTCTGCAGCGATTTATTTGAACACTCACAGTTCTTCCTTTGGTCGTGCCGATATCGCAGACTCCGCGTTTTGAGAACGAAAATGGTCAATAGAAGGATTTTACACTACTAAAACAAAATTGAACGTAAGAAAACAAAACATATTTGATGTAGAAAAGTTAAGAACTTTTAATTTTTTGTTTGTCTATAAATTGACAGTTTTTACTGCGATAAAATCACAAAGATGTGTGCGTACTTGCGTTTTCGAAGCAGTAACGTCTGTAGCATCAAAAACGGCGCGGATTCGTTGCGACAGAATCGCATAGGCGTGTGGATGCCTTAAATATGAAATTTGAGCTTCATTAATAGGTACATTTTTAAAAACTTTACAGCACAAAAAAACGATTTAATAGTTTTCCAAATATCTCAAGAACGGGGCGAGGAAAAAATGAAAACAAAAATCACACATACACACATAAAAATTCTCTATGAAAAGAAATATATTTTAAATTACGGGGTGCACTCTACAATAATTTGAGTTATGATTTTTTTTACACCGAAGTTGAGTAACTAGTAGTACTATACTTAAATATTACGCAATACTCAGAGCCACCATTGTGATTTTTTTCCATTTTTTTTTTTTGAGATGGCATATTTTCAAAAACTAATTTTTTGTATCAAAAAATTTGTATGTGAAAAATTTTTTAAGAAAAAAAAATTTTAAAATATTTCGTTTCATAGAGAATTTTGATGTGTGTATGTGTGATTTTTTTTTTAATTTTTTCCCGTTCTCGAGATGTTTGGAAAACTATTAAATCGATTTGTTTTTGTGCTATAAAGTATTTAAAAATGTATTAATTAAGCTCAAATTCTATATTTATTTATTATTTATGTTTGTCCATCAACCCCAAAAAATTATAACAAATCACGCACATGAAGTGTGAACCCCGTCCATTTTGATATGGAACGCGCCATATATAATATATAAATATCAAACCTATACTCAAAATAAACACCTGTTATTTTATTTTCATATGATAATTACTATGGGCATATTTTATTGTTATTTCTTTTAATTTAATTATGTATTTTTGTGAAACTACATAATTCGAACATTTTTGTGTTTTTGGTATTCCATTTTATGTATGTATGTATGTATGATGTTTAGGTATAATTAAATATACATTTCGTTAATAGGTAAGTAACATTAAGTATTAGTTATCAACTTTGCATACATTATACATATGTTTGAGTTAAAAATTACCTTTAAGTTTGCTTTTATTTGATTGGTTACTCAAAAATACACTGAAATTGTAAAACACAATTATTTAATGATTACTTTTTATAAATACACATGCATGTTTGTATGTATATCTGTATGTATTTTTGGTATATTTTAAGTATATTTACGTGAATTTTGAACGATTTTCATGTTTTTACTAATCTACATAAAGAGTACAGGGTTTTTTCCTTACTTTCTTTTTTTATATTATTGCTTTATATTCATGGTAAATACATACACGTATGTGTGTATCAATTTGAAATAAGTTTTCAACGATTTTCAAGTTTATCTCTGCTTAATTTTTGTCATTATTGCTATGACTTGTGACTTTGTTGGTATTTTTTCTTTTACAAATAAGATAAATTTTGTAAAAAAAGGTACAAAAGATTTTATACAAATTATAGAGAGTAAATTTGTTTATAGTTATGTATTTATACAAAGACTGAACTTTTCAAACAATTCGCGGAAGATTATTTATGTGTATATGTACATAGGTATGTATGCATGTAAGTATGCGGTGCCTTTCATTTGTGGTTTTTAGTTATTTGAAAATTGCTTAAATTATAAAGGTACAGCAGCTCAAACGAATAATCAGACAATTTCAAATAATAACAAGTAAGGACAGTGTTGTTGTTGTAGCGACTGCTTAACTTTTCCTAGAGTCGGATGGTCCCTCAGTCGTGGTCGTGAAGCTCAACTGGGTTCTGTTTGTTGGGGGCTACTCTGGATAAGTAGGAGTTTAACCTAATACAGAAATGGAATTTTTTTAAGCTATCTAAATTAAGAAGTTGTAGAGCGAAACCCCATATCCGAACAATCATTTGTATTGCAATTGGACTTGTAATTTGCACTGATGGCAATAATAGAAACCCCCTTTCTTGACCAGTATTGGCTATATTTCTTTTTTTGTTTAATAATTATTATTATTTTTTTAAGTGTATAGCTCATTATACATATAACACCGCGCTATAGTAAATTTTAAATACAAATATCAATATATTCGCGAAACCATGGGCGAAATATAGTAAAATTTCGTTTTTAGTTTTTCACTCTGACGTCAGTAATTAAAAATGATTTAAAAAAAATTCAGAGAAATGTGCTTAGAGAAAAAGTATGGGTAACAAATTAAAGAGGAAATCCTGTAGAATTTCAACAGATTCAAGTTTTTGGTGCAGAAAGACTGGTAAGTATTGAAAATTCCCTTTTAAAATTTTATCCTTGAAATTTCGCAATATTTTTTTTTTTAATTATATGTTAAGAACTTAATAAACTCGATAACTTCCTCAAACTTCGTCCTTCTAGCTATCTCAGCTTAAAAAATGGCCTATTCCTCCTTGTGAATTCAAAAATTTTGAATTTTTTTTTTAATTCTAAAGAAATTTTTTCTTGCATTTGGTACCCGTATATTTATTCTGCACCCCGCGACAAACGATATCACATCAAGATTTTTACCAGTTTTGACTATTTTTCTTATGATTTTTTAAGGTTCATTATATTTACATAAAAGTATAGCCCTTTATCTAACAAATACCATATAAATCTAAATTTCAGACTTTGTATAAAAATTATAAAAATTCCACAAAGAGTTCATCCCAATTCCATGCTTTAAATCGCATTATTCTAGAATAATTTTTGGTATGCAGTTTTATAACTTATGAAATTCTAGTATAACAAAGTGCAAGTTCTAAGTTGCTAAAAAATCGTGTTGATTTTTGATAATTTTTTTGCTGACGGTATCACGCATTTTCTTCCATACAAGGAAAGGAAGCATTGAATTTTTAAAATAATTTTTGGCATTAATCATATCTTTGAAATTATTAAGTCCTTTAAAATAAATTCTGACGTCAAAGAGCAAAAATAAAAACGCCTCTTTAAATAAAAAAAGTAGGAGAGCTTCTCAAAAAATATAGAAGCAATTTTTTCGATTTAAGTTGTATATTAAAAAAAAAATAATATGGGCGGTATATATAAGAGCAACAGAAGCCAAATCACGAATTTTTAGAAATTTTGACTTTCTGTCTGTCTGTATAGAAATAGAAATAGAAAGCAGTTTTCACCGATGTATTGCTTAAGGTCTAACTTAAAATCTAGAAGAAGAAAAAAATTAGAGAGCTGCCACCTGTTTGAAAATTACAGTTTCGCTAAATTGATAAGATATATTAAATATTGCAATATGGCTGTCCAAATAAAGAGGTTTCAAAAGGCTCGCAGCCGAAAATTTTTTTGGAGAACGTTGGCACCTGTTTGAAAATTTTTTATTTATTTTAATTAATAAGATAAATTCAATATTGCAATATGGGTATCAAAACAAAGAGGTTTAAGAAAGTTTACTACCGGGAATATTTGATTGAATTAAAGCGGTTTAAGAAAGTTTACTGTCGAAAATACTTTTGAAAATACTATTTGAAACACTGAATTCAGTTAAAATGACAAGATAAGGTAAATATTGAATTGGTACACCTTTGAAGATAGTTTGCGATATGCAGACTCGAGTTATAAGAATATTATTTAATTGAATTTCCATGAGAAAGCCAACTAGTATAAAAAATAAAGAATGCTTAAAAAAATTTGTTTGAAAATCTCTCTTCATAAATCTCTTTATTTTATTTTTCAAAAATGAGGCCATACGAGTCTTGGGAGGGAGTAACAATCTAAAATTACTTTTTTCATGCAATTATTGATATGAAATATTAATTTATCTGTCGTAAGTATGTCAATTTAGGGGCCAAGACATTCGGTGCCAAGCGTTCATTGTAGCAAACATACTTTTAACATGCGTTCTGTCAAACCAACGCCAACGCCAAAGTCAACGCGAAAGTTCTATGTGGACCGGCCTTTAAACACATTTTTATTGATTGAATTGAAATTTGTCAGCTACAGATGTGAAGCGATTGAGAGTCATAATTTACATATGTGTTGATCTACGAGCACCCTTTTTAACTGAGATGACTTACATTTTAGAATTTTAGAATCAGTTAAAGAAAACTCAACTTAAAAGGTAGTACAAAATATTGCAAAGAAGTACATTTGACTGTACTTCGAAGTACGAAGTAAAACGGCCCAAAAAGAAGTACTGTACTTCCGAAAGAGGTACGGTTGGTCACATTAGGTATACATGGAAAAGTAACAGAAGCAATGTGTAATTAGCCAAATCTGCCTGTGTGAGGGACATGTAACTGATGTTACACGTTGTCAGCCGCGCCTGCTATTCTTTTGGAGATTTTTGCCGACACCAAATGCTGGAATCCGGCTGCTGATCATTTTGGTATATTTGCTTATATTATACTACTTATATATTTATAAGGGTCATTTCTTGTCAATCGACCATTTTTGTTTTGGATGAATTTTGGTCAGAACTTTTCTTTTATCATATAGCAAAGTTTTGCAAAGCTTCAAATTTCCCAATTTCCCGGTTTTGCCAGTTTATTTTTGGAATATCTCACAAACTATTATAGTTCCCAAAATGGTTCTGTGTATGTATGTACATAGGTGCACCAAAAATACAGAATTTTGAAATAAAAAATCGTAAAAGCATAAACTTATAAATATTTTTGACCACATTTTTTATACAATCCTGAAATTGTCAAAAAGGTGTTTTTTTGAGGTATGAATTTTTGAACTTTGAAACAATTTTTTTGCAAGCCGTAAATAAAGTTATTTTAAACCAATTTTATTTAATTTAAATTTTTTATGTGTTGGTCTTGGCTGCTTTTTCCGACAGGGTGGTAAGATGATTTATTTTGGAACGAATTTCCGTCATCCCTTGGCAAGTTTGGTTTGCAGACAAACCAGTTTCGGCGTTGTGCCATCGGAAAATTCGGACGGAAATTCGTTCCAAAATAAATTAATTTTTTTACTTCACTTTACTTTACTTTTTTCAAAAATCAAAAATGCAAACCTTTAACACTTTCAAAATTTCAGGATATTTTAGGATCCGTTAGGGGTACTGTATAAAAAAGTAATTTAGCGAAAAATTTAAATAAATTTTTGTTTCTACGATTTTTTTTAATTTCAAATTTTATATTTATATTTTTTTATTTTTCGTTTTTTTAGTTCATTGTTTTATATAGCCACCTTAAAAACGCGACCATTAACAGTTTTGTAGCTATTATAGTTTTTGAGATATTCAAAAAGTAAACTTAGAAGTCTTGCTTAACTTTCCAAAAAAAAAAAAAAAACTTTCCTTTCTTTTTTCCAAGCATTCTTCGATTTGACATGAATTATATTAAACACTCTTCATCAGATCAAAGTTATACCATTTTATGTTCATGCGAGATATAAAAACCGGCAACCAATTTCAACAAGTCATTGCCAATACCTATTTGTCCTTATACACAAAAAAAAAAATGCTTTTTTTAATTGTACAGAGTTTTATTTTTAATTTGATACCTATATTATTATTTTTTATTGCACGGAATTTTTTTTAATTAATCAAATCTTTCCAATTTCAAAGTCATTTTAAAAATTCCTGGCATCAGAGACAGAAAATAAAAACGCAGTTTTACTAGTATATTTGGCCCATAGTTGGCTGTCGCACGGTGTTATCCAATTATTTGTCTGAGCCACTTTAAAGCTTTTGTTTTAAGATTTCTTGTTAGACTTACATACATGGCTGCAATACTTTATAATAAGTATTTATAGGTTTTCCTTGGCGAGCAAATGAGTATTTTTTTTTAATTAATTGAACACATATGTATGTAAGTACAGTTTTTCCCGCATAAAAGCACCCAGGCTGAAATAATTCTACACTTGGTAGAACTGAAACCTCCCTGAAATTGTAAATTTCCAAATTGCACATTATTTTGTACATTTTCACATTTACTTAAAAAAAATCCTCACCTCACTGCATAGAAACTTATTTACAATTTTATATGGTTTTGATTAAACAAAATATGTAATTCTTCCAGTAAAACTTACAATTACATACAATTTTTTCATTGAATTTTATGCAGAATTGTTTGTTAAATACAAGTGTCAACTTAAGAGATATTATTTTCAACTTATAAGTGGAATTTCGATATAAAATACCGCCGCCTATAAGAGTACATTTTTATCTGTGCTTATATCCGGGAAATACTAGTTCGTACAGTGGCGAATCCATGTGATTGCTGCATGGGCTGAAGCTTCCTGGAAAGAAAGCTTTTTATGAAAATACAAAATTTGCGGCAAGTGTGGATAGTGTTTATCAGTGATTGCGATGAAATTTTGTTAAAGTTTAAAGTTTTTCAAATTTTAAATGAAAACAAATGCTTCTGAAAGCAAGCTAAAATTTAAACAAAACGAAAGAACTGAAAATGGCACAACTGTAGGCTGTAGGTGTGCTTTTGCTAGCCGAATGACCTTAGGAGGGAAGAAATTCGCCCCAGTCTGATGAAAATTGTTCTGTTGGATAACCTGATAGTTATTACAAATTATCAGGATTTGGCGTTCGCGTACGCAAAATCTGCAGTAAAAGGAGAAATCGTGAGCGCAAAGTGGCACTTGATTTTGAGGGGAAGTTGCCAATTCTTGCTGGAAAAATTTATACTAGCAGCAATTTTCCAGCTGATGGAAGTCATCTGTCTGCAATTTATGAAAATAAAGAAATTTATTTTAATGATTTTTAAGTTTAAAAGAACTAGTGGTGATGTGGTAGTCTCCGATCAAACTCTTGAGACAGGCGAGGAATTTTGCAAACCATGGCAGTGAAGTCGAACCCGGTGGCGGCACTGACGAATACATTGACCGCTGAATAAGTAAAGTCAGGGCGTCCTTTGGTAGGATTTACACATTTCAGTGAAACAACAATTTGAGTTGCAGCTTAAAGATTAGGCTTTTCCAATCAAATGTGCTCTCGATAATGCTGTATGGCAGATCCCCACCTGCAAAGCCACGACTACAACAACCAAGTCAGTGTAAGTATTCGCTAACAGACATCTTAGAATAATATTCACTCTGAAGATTTTGGCCTAAAACAACCCTAAATGAATAACTGCTCAGAAAAACTGAAATGGAGGCCCGCCTTGACTTCTGAATGGAAGTGGGAAGGCCAAACTTTGTGCAAAGACGAAAGTCTTGCAAAGAAAGCCTTGGAGTAGAACCCATTAATCAGCAGAAAGAAGCAACTTGGGTAAAGATCTCTAAGTGATTGCCAGAAGCAGAACCAGATTGGGATTAATGGCAAGGAAAAAGATCACCCGTTTTAAAAGATTATAATTTTAGATTGCTTTTTAAGGCAACAACATTTTTTATCTTTTTTTGGAATTAGTTACCGACTAGTTTAGACCATATCTCAATTTCAGGACAAGTTCACGACTTCTCCAACTATTTCAGGTGCATTTCGAAGCAATTTAGGGCCATTTCGGGACTAGTTCAAGAGCCTTTCGGGGCTAGTGCTAAACCTTTTGAGCCTAGCTCAGGAGTATTTCTCGGTTTGTTTCGGTTAATTTTGGAACTGGTTCAGGTCTTGCTTAGGCCCACTTCGGGACTACTTCAAGAACATTTCGGGCCAACTTGGGGATAATTTAGGGACTAGTTCAGGACCACTTAGAGGCTAGTTCAGGATCATTTTGGGACTAATAAGAGCTCATTTCGGGAGCGTTTTAAGATCATTCCAGGACAAGTTGATGACTTTTTCAGAGCCACTATAGGGCAATTCTAATACTAGTGCGGGTACTTCTCGGGGTAGCTCGAATCTAGTCACGAAATGATCCTAAAAGAATTCTGAACTATGCCCTAAGTGGTAATGAAAAAGTCGTGTACTGGTCTCGACAAATCAATAACCTATTTATTTATGTATGTAAAGGAATCGCGTAGTGCTTTGCCAAGCCAGCACGCAAATGTTTACACATCATATTTCATGAGTACATGGTACTCGCGGATTTTTTTCCAAAAATATAGCGTTCTCCCCTGAAAGTAAGTATCTAAGCAAATANTCTAGCGGAAGGTTTCGGAAAGGTGAAAAAACATATATTTAATACTTGCGCCGGGTATTTAATGTTCGGCTCCGCCCGAACTTAGACTTTCCTACTTGTTTTTCACATATTTTTGTAGCTGTGAGAAGGATAAGTTGGACACTGCCGAAAAGTACAATATTTTCATAAAGGAAATCATTATCTTTTACACTTTTACATTTTTTTGTTTGGGAAAGCCTTTAATGATCGAGAATCGCGTAAAGTGGCAAAACTAAATGATAAAATGAAAAAAAGGAATTTTCACAAAGTTTGAATTTTTCATTTTCACTTCACCATTTCATGGAACGAGAATTGGCGCCCAGGTGTATTACTAAATTCATCGTAGGCTCGATTTTTGTGAAATCTATTCAAATGATATAACTGAATCCGAATACTAGCATCTGTTCTTAATTATACGTATTTTCGGAACAATTCCTAAAAGTTTTTATGCTCTCCGCAATAGTGTCAAAATGACGACACCGCCCTCCATACATGTCTAAAAATCCTTCTAACAGGTCTATTCTGCGCTGGTAATAAAAAGTTTGTAACCGGTATATAAAGTTCCTGTAAATTTTTAAACCCTTTTCGCATTCTGTGTACTCTTGTAACCGGTAAATTTTGTTACCAGCTCATAAACTTGTAACAAATTATTGCCACGTGAAATATGCAAAGCCAGGATTTGCACAATTCTTCATAGCTGAATTGATGAATATTTTAACTGCAACGTACCTAGAATGGCGGTGACAAGAATTGGTGNGTTTTTTTTTTTTATTTAAAATCATGCTCAACTTAGTAATACGAAAATCAACAAATAATTTGTAAACTAAATATGGAAACTAAAAATGTAATATTTTCATTTTGTTTAGATCTAATCATTTCCCAAGGGGTAGTAGCCGCCTTGTGCCACCACTATAGCATCGTGAGCTAGGAAATTAAGTGTATTACAACTACATATGTATACATATAGAGTAGTATATACAGCTGGTTTTCATGCTATGTATGTATATGCCAATAAAAATACTTAAAACATATTTTATTTTTACATTTAAATTTATGTATTTCAGCACGAAATATTTATGTCTAACTGAATTGCCAGAAATGTATGTATTTGGGAACTGAAAACAGAAAAAATGTTCATTAAATAATTTTAAGCTTTAAAAATTCTAGGTACTATCCGTATTAGCAAACGACCGCTCTATGGAGCTTGAGCGGTGCATATTTATAAATACATATGTATATTTATGTATGTATTACAGCATTTCAGTTAGCACAAATTTTTGCTGCAATTTTTGTAAAGACCGATGCCATTAGCACGAAATGTTTGCCTTTTTGCATTTGTGACAGGTTAGGGTTATTGAAGAATTTCTAGTTACATATACATACATTAGGGTGGTCCTTAAAAAATATATACAGCTAATTTTATGTTTGGCCCCCATTTATTTTGTTCAACGTACAAAATAAAGACATCCACGAAAATTCCAACACTTAAAAATAATTTTATAATATTATAATATAAAATATTATAAATTATAATATAAAAATGTTGACTTTGACCAATTATAACTCAGCAAACTCAAAACAAGTGGTATGTATGTCGTTTAATGCGTATTTTGATTTTTTTTACAACGAAGTATTTACTGATTGGTAATGATTCGACTTGTCAGTTTAGTCATGAATTATATGTTGATATTTTAAGGACCACACTAATATACAAATAAATTTCATACACCATCGCCGCCAAGATCAAAAAACAGCTACAGAAAGTATACTGAAGCAGATTAGGTTAGAACAGACAGACGTCTATTGCCAAGAATTCACACGGTGGGCACAGAGTGGTCCAGTGGGCCAATTCGGGTTCTGCGAAAACCTCAAGGGAAAACATTTTTCATCACTTCACATAAAATTGCGAATCTGTTTTCAAATGAGACAAATATATATGTCAAAAAGTTTTCACTGCGAACATTTTTATACCCGAGCGCACTTGTGCACAAGGGTATATTAATTTTGTTCACATAACGGTTGTTTGTAACAGCCAAAACGAATAGTATACATAAATGATCAGGATGAAAAAAGAAATCGATTAAGCCATGTCTGTCTGTCCGTCCGTCTGTCCGTCTGTCCGTCTGTCCGTGTACACGATAACTCGAGCAAAAATTGAGATATCTCAACGAAATTTGGTATGTAGGTTTCCCTTAATCCAAGGTAG
>NW_016157093.1:480258-524564 GCF_001687245.7 Rhagoletis zephyria
GTATATCGGTAACCGTTCTACCAATTTGTACCAAACTCGGTGTGGTTATTGTGCTTGCCACATATAAGCAAAACGTTGAAAATTATTGAAATCGGACTAAAATAACGGCCGCTTCTCATATAACGGTAAATTTCAGAAATGCTTGAAACTTCAATATTTCGAAATTGAAGGACGCTAATTTACTCAAAATTGATACACCCCGGCTTACCATCTAGCGGAAGGTTTCGGAAAGGTGAAAAAACATATATTTAATACTTGCGCCGGGTATTTAATGTTCGGCTCCGCCCGAACTTAGACTTTCCTACTTGTTTTTCACATATTTTTGTAGCTGTGAGAAGGATAAGTTGGACACTGCCGAAAAGTACAATATTTTCATAAAGGAAATCATTATCTTTTACACTTTTACATTTTTTTGTTTGGGAAAGCCTTTAATGATCGAGAATCGCGTAAAGTGGCAAAACTAAATGATAAAATGAAAAAAAGGAATTTTCACAAAGTTTGAATTTTTCATTTTCACTTCACCATTTCATGGAACGAGAATTGGCGCCCAGGTGTATTACTAAATTCATCGTAGGCTCGATTTTTGTGAAATCTATTCAAATGATATAACTGAATCCGAATACTAGCA
Organism: Rhagoletis zephyria; assembly: GCF_001687245.7. Lineage (NCBI taxonomy): Eukaryota > Metazoa > Arthropoda > Insecta > Diptera > Tephritidae > Rhagoletis > Rhagoletis zephyria. The sequence goes on from NW_016157093.1 coordinate 480,887, forward strand.
TCTGTTCTTAATTATACGTATTTTCGGAACAATTCCTAAAAGTTTTTATGCTCTCCGCAATAGTGTCAAAATGACGACACCGCCCTCCATACATGTCTAAAAATCCTTCTAACAGGTCTATTCTGCGCTGGTAATAAAAAGTTTGTAACCGGTATATAAAGTTCCTGTAAATTTTTAAACCCTTTTCGCATTCTGTGTACTCTTGTAACCGGTAAATTTTGTTACCAGCTCATAAACTTGTAACAAATTATTGCCACGTGAAATATGCAAAGCCAGGATTTGCACAATTCTTCATAGCTGAATTGATGAATATTTTAACTGCAACGTACCTAGAATGGCGGTGACAAGAATTGGTGACATTTTTTGGTAATACAATTTTCCGGTAACAAAATCTTCGGTAACGTGCAGAATAGACCTGAAAGGGGCAGTTTCTCAATATCTGGTTAACACCAACTGCAGGTTAAACATCCTTATTGACGCGATCGACTTATTTTAGAATTTCAGATATGTAAGTAGATCAATCTATTTTTTAAAAACCTATGCCTGCCGCAAACGATAAACAAAAAAATCAAGTGCCAGGCTTCCACAACTAACTATTTCAACACAGTCCCCAAACAATTTAATTCATCAATGTATCCTCTAAGAATGGAACTCTATTAAAAAAAAAAAACTATTTATTGGACTTAGGCTATAAAGCTACTTAATAACGAAGGATTTCGATAAGGGGCAATGATAAAAAATTTCAACGAGTGAGACACACATTGGCTAAAGGCGTCAACTTCGTCTATTTTGTCCTATCTGGGCCATTCTTTCCATTGTATATTATTTATCAAAATTTTACAAGTTTTAACAGCTGATATAGTGCAGCAGTTTAAGTATTGAAGAGGACAGATGTACTCTGATTAAATAAATGATGTATGTCTGATTAAATAAATGAGCCTGCATGCACTAGTATTTTCAGAACGTCTAAATTCGGCTTTTTATGTACTAGAGAGGGAAGAAAGTATAATTTTACCTCAGCAATTTCAGACCAAGAAAATTGCGTTATGGCTTCGAGCTGATAAGCACAGTTAGAAAAGTTTTCTAAGAAAACCCTCTTATATTTCATTACTACGAGAACCAATGAGTACATAGCTCGAAACCGGCTTTATCGTCTGTAACCTTGATATGTTTTCGCACGTTGATCTTTCCAATCGGTACTGTACAGGCTGAATATTCAGATTAGAGATGGGCTATATGGGGATATCAGGACCCGCGGGACCTACGCTACCGATTTCAAAATGGCCGGGATGGACGTTATCGGGAAGGCTCAAATTCAGAAAATCTTCCTTAAACCCGTTTTATGAAATAATCAGTTTTTTATGCTTTATTGACGAAAGCGAAAAGCAAGGTATAAAATAAAATAACCGGAAAATGCCAGATTTTTTCATATTTAAAATTAATTTGAAAGACATGTGAATTAAATATTCTTAGTTATAGATTTCGGGCCCGCCNAAACAATTCCATTTGAAATTACTTCAAGGAATTGAAAAAGTAATCGATTCCTTTGCAGTGAACTAAAGGAATTGAATCCTAATTACAATTACTGAGGAATGTAATTGTAATTGTAATGTAATTGCATTTACCCAGCTCTGCCGCCGAGGGGAAACATCTTTTAAGAAAAAAACTTTTTTTCTAAATTTTTTTTGCGATGTTGCTTACCACTATACCGTACGGCCGCCAAAAATCTATTTGCCTATGCAAACAAATATTCAAGTTTTGAACTCACATGAATAGGAAAATCATAGTTTGGTAAACTTTTGTATACGCTTAATATATGAAAAAAGTATTTATTAAGACTTTTATAATTAACCTAAAACTGCCATGCGGCACAACTAGTGCCCACTGGTTCTGATATGATTTTTTCCGTAGAATAAAAATCAGATCTTCAAATTATTTAACGATGTGGAGATATTGAGGGATTTACAGTGGCACAAGACGGATCTTTGGCATTTTTTGAGCATCATCTTGAAAAGTAAAAATCTATCAATACCCGCTGGCTCCGCCACTGATTATGAATAAAACATCACTTTATGAGTGAAAATTTGGTTTACCTGATGTATGTAAATAACAATAACGGTTTCTGACCTGCTACTGATTTGGCGCAGCTAGTTTGGTAATGCGGCCTTAAAACAACCTTTTTGCTCTTCAATGACCTGACAGATCTAACTGTGACCTAATAATTGTTAAAATACTTATTACAGCTTAAACTCCTACTGTATATGCTACCTACTTCAACCGTTTTGTATGATGTTATCTTAAATGTTTTTAATAGCCTCTTCTTTTTGTATGGAATTTTATTGTGGAAAAACAAGAAGGGAATTTTTTAAACACAAACGCACGAACATATATTAAACCGTACCTCCTTGCAAGCAAACAAAAAAGTTCGCCGTACACCCCTGAGTCTAAAGATTTTTTGCAAGGCAAATTCGAAAACAAAAATTTGTTTGGCCGAACCGACTTTTTTTAATTTTTCGGTAACATCTACATATGTACATTAGACTGCATCACTCCCCATACAAAAAATAATCCATTGGAATTATAAAATCTATTATATTTTAAGACGTCCACCACAATATTTCGAAAAAATATTAAGATTTAAGTGAGCTGGACCGATTTGAAAATACCTCCGAAGATGGAGTTTTTTATGAATAAAAATAGTTTCTTAAAGATTTTTTTTTGAAAAATCCCCTCAAATGACAAAACGGTTTAAGCTTAAAAAATTTGCGTAAAAATATTTAAAAAAAAATTTGAACGGAATCGTAATAATGAGATTTTTGATGCTGTTTTTAACTTTTTTCAAAGATTGGTATAAGAAAAATTTTAATAACTGAGCCTTAACTCTCCCGATTTAGACTTGTGAGATGTCATTCGAAAGGTATTTTCTCACCCTTGTCATTTCATTTCATGCTAATAAACTCATTCAAAGGATGAAAGAGAAAGGTAGGATGAACGAATATCATTCAAAGTTGAATTAAGACGTATTGGTATGTGAAAAAAAAAAATTGGGGACGAATGGCTTTTTTCTGCACATAAATAAAAGTAGTGGAAAAATACCTTCCTACCGAGATCCTATAAGTCTAAATCAGAATAGTTTTGGCCCAGTTATTTAAGTTTGTCGTAAATCAATCTTTGAAAAAAGTAAAAAAAAAACAACATCAAAAATCTCATTATTACGATTCCCTTGAAAAGATTTTTAAATATTTTTATGCAGAATTTCTAAGCCTAATTTGTTTTGTCATCTGAGGAGACTTTTTTCAAAAAGTTCTTTAAGATACTATTTTTATTCATAAAAAACTCCATTTTCGGAGGTATTTTCAAATCGGTCCAGCTCGCTTAAATCTTAATATGTTTCCTTAATATTTTGGGGGACGTCTTAAAATGTAATAAATTTTGTAATCCCGGCGGAAAAACCGCAGCTTTTTTTGGTGATGCAGTCTAATGTACATACATTCGGCGTTAAAAAAAAATTAAATAGTTTTACTGGAATAATCGAAATACTTCCTTAGCAAAAGTTTAATTATTTTTGGCGAGCTTTAATTTACTGGCATTGGCACGTTAGGGTGTTAGGAACGGAGGTCTGGTGGATAAGTACTACAACGGGGTTGTTGTTGTTGTTGTTGTTGTAACAGCATACTAAATCCCCAAAGTTTTGAGGCTGGAGTGACAGTGACAGTCCATGGCCAGACATAAATCTGGCCGACTGTAGTGGGATCGACTAGAATGGGGTACTAGGGGTCAACGAACTTTGGAACAAAAAAAATGCTAAATCTCTTTTAAGATCCGACTGAAAAAATGTTTTGGCTCAAATTTTTCTGACGGAGCGGGTCGCATTTTTACATTTTTCGGTGACACCTACATGCGCCAATAAAATTGTTTGTTTAAATAGTTTTAATGGAATGATCGAAATATTTCCTTAGCAAAGTTTAATGATTTTTGATGGGATTTAATTTACTGGCATTTGGGTGGTACGTTAGTAATAAAAAACTCAAAAATATGGCCTCCTCGAGGAAAGGACAAAGATAACACACTTTAATATCTGACTGTAAAAGCCGAAGATATGACGGAAAAGGCGACCTCTACTACGTTCGCCAAAAAAAAAGAACAAAAAAAAAATATGATTCGAAGATGGACGGCGAACTTTTTTCCAGTACGGTCTAATGCATATGTAACAGTGCCGAGTTAACTCTCTTTAGGCAGTTAATAGTCGATTTTCTGTACATAATTTGAATGTTGAAATGCCGAATGCGAGTTAACTCGTCATTGTAAAAACGGTACGGAACTCAATTTTCACTTATCCTATATTCTAGATATTTTCAACAGAATGCAACAGTCATGACTTTTATATAGTAAAAATCATAATCTAATTATTATAACTTAATTTAAGTTAGAATTATAATTGTTATGCCGGATTTCCATTGGGCATTAAATGCCAAAAAAATTTAAGACGCATTTGGGCACTAAAAACCGGTATCGTTACCTTAAAAGAAAAAGTGTCGTCTTCCACATGCCTATTTTTTAATGGTGAAACATTCGTAGTTATTGTTGTCATTTAAACGCCTAGTGGAAATTCAGCATTAGCGGTGCGATCAAGTTTTACTGATATTTTTAAAATATCTTTATACGTTTAGTCACTAAACACTTTCATCGAACTTGCGTTTTTGTGATGGTTTTTGGGTTTAATAAGATTCCAATCTGAAAAGCCACCAAAAAAATAACTTTTTTGATCGTAAAAATTAAAAAAAGTTCAGGAGTAATGGAAAAAAATGTTTGCTCTGTTGGAAGTGCATTATTGCTATCTATATGTACATAAACCGTAGCCCGTACGTATTTAGAATTTTTCACCAGACTTTTCGCTTAAGTTTATGAAACGCTCTGACAGCTTTTGATCTTAGCGGCTTAAATTTAAAAAGTTAAAAATCCATTCTATTATTATGCTTTAGGTAAATAATAAATGATAACTCAAAATGAAAACAATACATATCTGTAAATATGCATTACAAATTAGTTTTAGTCTCAAAGTTTTCACAATAAGTACAAATGGAGGCAAACTGACCACACCATGAATTACTACAGCATACTGTGTGTACATTAGGGTGGTCCAAAACTGCATGTGAAAAAGTAAAGTCGAAATTTGTATGCTCTCATCCCCTAGGATTGTTCTATACCGAAAAAATATACCGCTATTTTTTATTTCGAAATCAAAAATTAATTAGAAAACGAAATGGAAATAATTAGAAAACGAAATGGAAATAAAATATCTTAAGTATTAAAAGATGGTTAAATAAACAATTGGGTATTATTACGGGAAGTCTCCTGAAGAGAACCAGAGTTTTTCGATCGAAAAATATTGATTTTCAAGAATTCTGTATCATTTTTACGAAAAGTTTTCTCCCCATATATTTTTTGATTTCAAAATAAAAAATAGGGGTATATTTTCTTCGATATAGAACAATCCTGGGGGGTGAGACCATTAAAATTCCGACTTTACTTACTTTGGACCACCCTAATGCACATACTACAAGGATATACAAACAGATTTGTCCTATTCGGTGGCCTTTTAACAAACCCCTTAATTTGACTTAAGTTGCGTTTGTCCTTCAGATCAATAATTATGATTTTTTTATGCATGTGCGGAATCGTCGTACGTACGTATATTTAACAGCCTAGCGGAATCGATATAGCAATAGATCTTCATACATTCGTACTGCTCCGGTCAACTAATAAATAATCAACCAGTTTTTCTCTTAAATCAGGCTCAGTTCAATAAATAATTGCAGCCAAATTTCCCAATATTTCATTTAGAAAAAGGTCTATTTAGTGTTTACTAATGCCGGATTTCCACGCGACATTGAATTACGAAAAAATTTGGGCATTAAAAAACTTGTGTCATTACGGCAATAATGCAAGTAATTCGAGGCTTTCACTGAATTCATCGTAGTCCAATTTTTCGTGAAATCAACGAGAATGCTATCATTGAATTCGAATAGGTACGAACATAGCATATGTTTTGAAGGCATAAACTTGTAGAAATGAGTAGTCCACTTGCAAACAGCGTTATGTGATTTTATAATAATAAGCCATAAATTAAAAAAACGAATACAACAAGTAACTTTGGATAAATAAGAGCCTAATAAAATTATAACATAACATGACATAACATAACATTAACAGTCTATACGACCTAAGGCAGTTTTCTAAGTTCATCAGAAGATGGAGACTTTTGGAAGTTTATAAATAAGTACGATAGCGACTTTTACAAGAGTAGTAAACATCGGAAGCTATTTTTTTTTCAGAATATAGAAAGATTTTGCACTGTGTTGTTAGTATACATGAAAGTACTTTAAATATTATTACGTTACCCACCAGAAACTAAAAATCGAACAAATTTTACATAGCACACTTTGCAAGTGGGTTACTCAAGTTCAGTTCAAGATTCAGTGATCCCAATTTCGTAGATTTCACGAAAATCGTACTGTGATGGAGATAGTGATAGATAGAGAGAAAATGTCCGTTCATATCTTTTGCCATTTCGATGCCTAGTAGAAAATACAGGTACATATATTCGCGGTACTTCGATCAAACCCGTTGTCTCATCGGCATCGAATGTATAAAGACAAGAAGTGCCAGCGAAAATTGGGTTTTATGCTCTTCAAGTTGCAGTCACCGACTGAGAGTTTCGGTAGTAAATTAAAAAATTTGTACCAATACGTTGTTTGTTGGTGCACCTAACCTTCAGCCGCATTCACTTAAATTATCAAAGTTTTCAAGTTCTTTTTGGAAAACCCGACAGTTCTAAAATCTCCAAGCCTTAGTAATTTACTGCTTCACGGCTTGTTATGTATGTGATAAGTCAATTTAAGTTATTATGCCAAAAGTTCACAAATAATCAAAAGTGTAGTTAAATACAAATAAAACTTCGACGCCTTTAATTAGGTAGGTATGTAGATGGATATATTAGCCTTGTATGCTGTGTGGAAATTATATCTGTGGCATTTTGATAAAACAACTTATCTCGTGTTAAGCTATTTTCTCTAGCCATATGCGTAGTTTAAGATGCTTTTTTCACATTAGTTTAATACAAAATAAAATTATTTACGAAAAACTTATTCTTCTTTGAATCAAAGCCAAACTTCTAAAGTCGTTTAAGTTGTTTTACCAAAAAGCCATAGATATGTAAATACATATGTAAGTGTGTAGTATATCAGTTAATGCATCGATTTTTTTATGTACGTAGGTATGTATGTATTTATGTACATAATTGGTGTATTTATATATGTATGTAATCAGTTTTTGTATTTTCTTTTGTTAAAAAATCAGTGCTTTCACTTGCAAATTTAAGTAAAAAGGTTTTTGTTTTGTTTGTTTTTCTCACTTTTTGTGGGTTTTTTAGAAAATATTTTTGCAAATCAATTCTCAATAATTGGTTTTTACATGCATATGTTTTCAAAACCATTGCGTGTGTTTGTTTGATTTTCTTTTTTTGTTTTTTTTTTTAATTCTTTTAATTTTTTGTTTCTTGTTTCAGTGGTTGTATTTCATGGTACATAATGGGTTAATTTTTAGTTTTGGAAATCACCACTTGCACGCACATTTTTTCTCTTTCCTTTTACAACGCAGTACTTTGCACTGCTGCTTTGTTTGTTTTCCTTTCATCTTTATTTTTCTTTTGCAATGCCGTGAATAGCTCTGTGACAGTTTTTTGTGGTTGTTGGTTTTTGCATTATTTCATATTTTGTATAAATGCACATATTGTATGTATGTATGTACTTCAACAGCGCTAAAATTATTTCAAGTTTCCCCCTTATACGGAAATGCAACAATTCAAAGTAACATCAGTCCCTTTTGGATCTAAAAGCTAGAATTGGCAGAAATTTCCAAAACGCCAAACCAAGGGTTAGTACGAAGTATCACTTGGGTAAGTTCCATTTAGGTATTTAAAGCTTTTTTGTGTTAGTCGCCTTCTTCTTTGTCTGAGCTGCGACAAAAAAAGGTTAAATTCCAAATTGTAATTTATTACTTGGGCAGTTTTGGATATACATATCCATCCATTAATCGGACCAAGTGCATTCGAAGCGTTTTGCTGTCCTAAAACCGAGTCCGTTTTCAAAATTGCTCTATCAGAATTTTGAGATGTTTTTATGAAAAAGTAAAAAATAGCTGTTTTAGTCATATTTACGACATTGTAATATTACAACAAAAAAATTCGTTAAAACTGGCTATTCCACTTTGTAGTAGGCCCACAATTTGTGTTCCTCTGAAAAGTATAAGTATTGAAATAATGCAAAGAAAAATACCTACAAGTTTCAAGCCAGTCCAATAAGATTTCCAATTTCAGCCACTTTTGATCATTTAAGGCTCGTAACCACGATTACGATTCGGGAGAATAGGGGTTGCTGGTTATAATGAACAAAACTTAACGAAAGCCAAAAGGCTATACTAGAAAGTGGAATAGCCAGTTTTAACGAAACAAATTTTTAGTTATGTTACAACCAGGGACCGAGAACAAAAGGTATAATCGAAACTAAATGTCGTTCTCGTAGTTTTGTTCCCAAGAACGCTCAAAAACTCAAACCGAAACGAGAACAAAACTTGGAACGAAAGTGAGAACAAAATTATCGAGAACGTTCTCAACGGGAACTTTATAAGAACGTTCCCAAAGCCAACAAAACTTTCGGAAATATTTTTAAGAGAATAAAATTGAAACCAAAGTGTGCAGAACGTTCTGGCAAAGATCAGAACGGGAACAAAAGTCTAAGGAACTTTCTCTCGAAAAACAATTTGGAAGTCTCAGGAACGTTCTGACAGAGAACGAAACCGGAACATATTTTCTCTGAACTGTTCGTGAAGAATTTCGTTTCTAATGGAAACGCTCCTGAAAGTTTAGTTCTCCTGCTGTTACTATTTACAACGTCACTGAGCACTTTTTTCGCCTTTTTTCTTTACGGTAACGTTCCCGAACCTTTTGTTCTCATTTTGTTCCCGTTAAAACTGTTCTCAATGCTTTTGGTCCCGTTTGGTTCTTTTGCGGGAACTAAACCCAAACAGGAACGCATTTTTGGTCCCCAGTTACAGAATCCTGAAGTGATGGAGCAATTTCGAAATGAGTTTCTTTTTTAGGAAATCAAAATAATTCGGAAAAATTATTTCTGCAGCTAAGCTATACAAACGGTAGGATGCTTTACATTGATGCATTTCCGAACAAGTTTTTATATTTAAGAAAAGCGTAAATTGTGTATTTATTATGCAAAAAAAAAAGTATTTTAAATATGCTCCCATCAACTCCATTCAAATAAAGTGTGAAAAGTGACTTAGCCTAGGACATAACATACAAGGAAATTTCATTGCAATTCAATTCAACTGACAATTAAATCAAACAAAATAAAAAGGGGTAAAAGTAGGTAATCTTCCATATTTAAAGCAACTACAATTTCATACACTGTGTGTAGTAAGGATCGGTGTGTAACAATAACTTAGCCAAAACAATGGCAAAGCAAATCAAATCAAATCAAATATTTGTACAGTGTAAACATATATGTATGTATGTATCTATTTATTCAAATATTAATATCACAACATGAGATCATTTGTAAATTTCCTCTGGCGCATGCGCGCACGCTATCATTCATATCGCTAGCACACCTACGCATGTAAACAGTCGCACAAAAAGCAATGCACATACACCTTCAAACACACGCAAAGCACACCAAAGCATTGTTTAACATTATTTTTTTATATTGTTAAATAGTACATATGTATGTATCTTTATATATATATATTTTTTTTTTAATTTTAATAACAATAACAGTAACAGCACACTAACACACACTCAAACTTCTGATATAAAGAAAAATATAGGAAATTAGCGGACTAACAAAAGCAAAAAAACAAAAGAGGTATGTATCTAAACTTAGCCCAATTTTAGTAGTTTTGTGGTAATTTAAAAGAAAAAATCCTAAAGCTACCGTACATATTTCTTTAACTACATATATTTTGCAATCATTGCTACCTTGCATGAAAATGACTACAGCTCGCGACAAAATGATAGAACCTTCACATTTTGACCAATTTTGACTGTTTTCATGTTGTTGTTTTATTTTTGTAATTTCCTTTTTTTATATAAAAGTAGAGCTCATTATCTAATAGAAATAGAATGTACATTAGGACGGGTAAATTTTTTCGACCAGAGGCGTATGCTATGGAGGATTACCACGTGCTCTCTGGCGGATGTTTTAGGAAAAAGAAAAGTCAAGAAATAGATTCCTCATAGCATGTTTTTTACATAAAATGTAAGCACTTCTTTACGACACTACAGCAAAATGCTAAGTAAAAGAAACCTATTTTCGCAATTTGTCAAACTCCAAATTGATTTTAGACCAATGGTTTTTTCGACAAATTTGCTTAGAATTACACGTAGAATCCTCCTATGCTATACGCCTATGTTCGAAAAAAATATCCCATACAAAAATTTCACATATGTAAATCCACATTTTAAAATTTGAACGAAAACTAGAAAATTTCAATAAATTTTCATCAAAATTCAAAGTTTTTTAATTAGAATTTCCAGAAAAACATTTTGGTGGGCAGTTATTTATTCAAAACAAGGATAAGATCTAAATATACATTTGAACCGGAAAACTCCCAGATGATACCCCAAGTCCCAAAAAATATCGAAAAAAAAATCAAACGAGAATCCCAAATATTCTCAAAAAATTCCGAGAAATAACTAAAAATTCTCGAAAATTCCCAAAAAGTAAAACCAGAACCTCGAAAAAAACACGAATGGTACCTAAAATTCCGAAAAACCAGGGACCGCAACAATTATGTACTTTATATAATAAAAACCTCTTAACTGTCAAAGTTGCATTATTATTCGCATCAAACTTAAGCGTTATTTTATGATTTTTTTCAGTCGAAGAATAATTGTTATTTCTGCATTTTTATTTTATCTATCACTGTTTCATCATTATTTTTTAATTTGTATTTTTCGGTCGCATTATAACCGTTATTCTCAGATTTAATTTTTTACATCATAAATGATTTAAACCGGCAATAAAAAGGTCGAAAAAAGTGATATCCAAATTAACGATTATTTTTGACCAAAAAAAAATAAAACTAAAATTCAAAATCAAGAATGAAAATATTTTCCTTTTGTTGTTTTTATGGTTATTCTTTCTTCCATATATGTCCAATTTCAAACTTTGTACAAAAACTACACCTTTTCCAACAGTATTTCAGAAAAACACAAATGTGTTTCAGAAAAGGCCAAATGAATTTCAGAAAATGCCAAATGAATTTTAGAAAAACTCAAATATATTTCAGACAAACCGCAAATGTATTTCAGAAAACCTCAAATGTATTTCAGAAAACCTCAAATGTATTTCAGAAAACCTCAAATGTGTTTCAGAAAAACTCAAATGTGTTTCAGAAAAGCTCAAATGTATTTCAGAAAAACACAATTGTATTTCAGAAAAGTTCAAGCGATTTTCAGAAAAACGCAAATGTATTTTAGAAAAGGGCAAATGTATTTCAAAAAAACACAAATGTATTTCAGAAAAATATTTTTAGAATACAGTTGTGCTTTTCTGAAATTCATTTGTTTTTCTGAAAATCATTTGAGCTTTACTGAAATATAATTGTGCTTTTCTGAATTTCATTTGGCATTTTCTGAAATACATGTGGTCTTTTCTGAAATACATTTGAGCTTTTCTGAAATACATTTGAGTTTTTTCTGAAATACATTTGTGCTTTTCTGAAATTTATTTTGCCTTTTCCGGAATACATTTGTGTTTTTCTAACCGTAGAAAAGGTGTAGAAAAATTCAACAAAGTTTTATCGAAGTTCCAAATCTTTTAATTACAATTTCCAGAAAAATGTTTGGTGCGCTTGTATAGCTTATACATTTTTTGTATAATAAGGTGCAGGCTTGAAGTTCTTTTGATATTTTCTTTGCTGACAGTGTCACGCATTTTCTTCCATACAAAGTATGTTCGATATATATTTTTTTAATATTAAAAAATTATTAGAAATCAACGCGAATTCTTTACCGCTTCAAATATACACTTTATTGTACCAAAAGTTAATAAGCTATAAAACTGCATACTAATCTACCATTTAGACAGCCCATTTCCGAATACTCCCGGGGAGTATGCTGCTTGGCGAACATCGAAGATCGAATGTAAAATTCGTATTATGAGCTATGCAATCTTGTCGAAATTTTCGTTGAGCACCGAAGTTTTTGTTGAACAGAATTTCGCTGTAGCGTAGGGTGAAAAAATTTTTGAAAATGTACATAAATATTTTGCGTTTTTTTTTTTGTTTTTTTTTGCAGCTAAACACTAATTCTAATCTAAATTAGCAAGTACTACACAGCCACTCGAAAGTCTGGTTTCACTTATGGAAGAAAATCCTCAATTTACGAAAAGGATTTGCACAAAAGTTCAGGAGGAAAAAAGTGGGAAGATATCACGCTGGAGCTCAATTGTTTAGGACCACCTATTAGAACGTCTGCAACTGGATTAAGGTAAATTAAAGTGATTTTTCATTGTATTAGTAAATTTCAGCTTTGTGTTTTCAGGTGTGGGCTGACATGAGATCGAAAACTAGTTTTATGGCCCCTATTATGTGTGGCAACTGGGGTCTATGTAGCTGCTGCCTGCTGGTCTTGTAGTCATTGCAACCAGTGTCGTAATTTGTATAATGTATAGCGATTAATCTCAATATACAGAAAAGCGCAGAAAACATCAGAATTTACTTTTTTGATATAAACATTTCGAAGTAATTGACAACTTTGTTCCAATGTGTTTAACAATTTATGTGAACAAAGAACAAACTCGTCGTTGGCGGGAAACAGAAAATTCAGCTACTAGACTCAGTAGCCTCAGTACCTAATGCGAATTTAAGTACATATATTGGCCATCAGTCGCCCGACACAATAGTGCCATTAAAATCTGTGTTCGTATGAAAAAGTAGCTTATGTCGAAAGGTTGGCTTTAGTATAATGCGGCATTCCTTTTATTCTTTAAACGACAAGGAATTTTTTGATGAGACTTAATAAGAATATTGACTTGCTAGTATCGGAACTATTTCTTGCACGTTTATTTGCTAAAAGTTGTTCAACGGCTCAGCGCCAGCGAGTCACTCGCAATCGTATGCTGCAAATGCCGATTTATATTAAAGTCAGCCTTTCGACCTAAGCTACTTTTCCATACGAACACAGAAATATTTGAAATAGATTTGGTTCGAGTGCATTGCTGCAACAGGCCTGACAAATTCCCCAAATATTTTATATGTCAAAATACATTTGAAAGGCTACATTAACGGCTCCACTACGCTCTCTTCCTCTGATGGAATCGTCGAACCATACATAACTCCGTTGTACTCAGCTTCACAAAGTTTTTATGGACTCTCTTTCTTCTTCACTTAATTTTAATTTGCACAAATTAAGCACACTATTTAGTTCAGTCCCATTGTAATAAACCCGCTTTCTTTCTTTTATTTTAATTTTCTCAATTTTTAAACAAAGCTTATCAGCTGTCGAAAATACACTATTGTGAACAACGTAAACAAGCGAAATTCACAATAGCGCTATTCTTCATCGAATGAGCGTCATAATACCAAATGAAAATTCGTTCGATCAGCACTTTCGACCACAGGCAAAGATTGAATGTACCTCATAATAGAGGCGCAGATACCGGAATAAACGTAACGGTATTTTAAAGCTTTTGAGATGGAAAATTCCGGAAAAATTGTCTCATTGGATAAAAGTAATTGTCTTGACTATCAAAAATTGGTTTTAAATTTTGCTTTTTTTTTGAGTATTCTACACAAATTTTTGCTTTGAAAACTTTCTGGTTTTGAAAGATATTTCAAGGTCAACCAGCCTTTATATTTAATTCGCTCTCTGTTCTCGTTGCCGAGATATTAGATTAGATGGGGAAAGTGGTTGGCCAAGAGTAAAAAGAATTTTGAAAGGCGTTGCTTTGTTGTTGCTATTTTGTTGTCATAACAAAAATATAAAATTGACTTTACCCATGCTGGTTCGGTAAGCAAAGGTCTAAACCAATAGATTTTTTTTAATATAACAATGTAGCTTATGTTTGTTCATTAAAGAAATCTTTTCATGCATTAAAAACTAAGCAAAACACACTTTCCGACAAAGTGAGAAGATGATGCATTTTGGCACGAATTTCCGTGGCCCTTTAAAAATTTGGTTTGTGGACAAGCCGGTCTTCATCGTCCTTTTCCATTCCATCTGCTTCGAGTTTCTCTATGCTTAACAAACAGAGACAGAAACTCAATCTAAAATCAAATCAATGCACTTAGGGCCAGTTTCAGATGAGCAATTTAAGTGCCGATTGATGATAAAAAAATATTCAATTTCATATCATATATGTACATATTTAAACTCTATTTAATGTGCAATGTCGGCTATTTAAATATGAAAAATGCTGATTTTGAATGGAGATTCAAAATTAACTTAAACGTCATTTAATTCATTTTTGATGCTATGAATCCCCAAGTTTGATTATAATACCGATTCGTCATTAGCTTTAATTAATTGTTTAAGCACTCAATGTATTTGGTTACTTATTTGAATTTTTACTATATTTAATTTATTATCGGTATTTTACATATTTTTAAAGAAGTTTTTTTAGCTGTGGTTTGTGTCGCTAGCAATAAACTAGAATGAATACAATACAATTTTCATAAAACATTATGTCCCAATACAGAATATCGTTTACAAAATACCACAAAACATTTGGAATTTGAAAAATTAATTTAAAACTTAAACACACACATACAATCAACATACAAAATTAACATCAAATCACCCCACTATCTAGTTTTACTTCCGCTTCCAAAAATAACAGAATTCATACATATTTACAAGTACACACATATCAACATAGGTTTTGTTAAAGTGAAACAACATTATGCTGCTAAAAAGGGCACTCCCTCATTCAGCAGCATATTATTGTTGTACTTTATCGCTAAGCTCACTTGTCACACTTTAATTGGGGAGCTAAAGTAATAGCAAGCTTTTAAGCGAAAATGCGGCATTAGATAACGTGGTTAGGCTTGAACGCAAGCGTGGAACTTGAAATAACTCAAGCGATGCTTAATCGGCTTTCATCGTTTTTTTCTGCATTTCCCGAAGCCATTGACACTGAACAAAAGATTGTATAACTTTTCAACAACGCACAGCATTCGTTTTCAGCTAATTTGAAAACATAATTGCATATTTGGAAAATATATGTATGTATACTGCCTAAGCATAAAACTGTATAAAAGAGGGAGAGAAGAAAGCGCGTGAACATTTCTTAAAGCTAGCATAAAGATTAGAAAATCCACTAATTTTAAGTTACTTAAGTGCGTGATCGCCAAATATATATATATCTGTATCTGTATATCATCTGTCTGTTTAGATTAATAATATTTAAGTGTATAACACACTCCCAATTTTCTTTTAGATTTAAATTAGCGAAAAAAATATCTAAGTGTATATGTATGTATATAAAAACGTTAAATAATTTTTAAAGTTTACAGTTAGAAATTAAGAAATAAAACCGTTAAGTTTAAGTGCTGGCTGCAGCATTCGAAGCCACCGCACTAGCTGTTGTTGGCTCCTCTTTGACTAAATTTGCCGCCATCTCGGCGCCTATGCGTGTGTCACTTTCGACGCTTATGTTGCTATCAGCTGCTTTCGTATTGAATTCATCAAGTATCGCGGGTTTTATTATTACTGCTGCAGCTTCCATGTCCTCCAACAATGCTCTCGCTCCCGCTCCTGCTGCTAATTGTTGGTGTTGTTGTTGTTCTTGTACCCTTTGTACTGCCACCTCAATGCCTGTTAGCTTTTGTAAGCTATGCAATGTTTCCTCGTTAATAGTATGTTCCGGTGAGATATTCTCTTTGATTTCTTGTTTCACTTCGGTGGGTATGAGCGTAACGTCGTGCTGCTCTGTTGGTGGTAATGTACCGTTACCATCAACGCCTCCTGATAAAAAGCCTCCTGTTGTGACACCTGAAACGCTAGTTATACCAGCTAATGTATTTGTTGTTGTTGCAGCTTCATTACCAAATGAGAGATTTTGACGAAACACCTTACTGAGCTGCTGCGAGGCATGGACGAATTTTTGCAAGAGCTGTTGCTGGGAGGAGGCGTCAGTCAAGGCGCAATCGGACAAATTGAAGGCTGTAAATAAATTGAAGGTTTATTTTATGAAACTTCTTTGTAGGTATATAATGTAAAATATAAGCATAGTTCATAAGTTAAAAGCTAAAACTGGTCTAACACTGCTTGAACTTTAATTTCTCATTAAATTCAAATAATTAGACTAGCCCGTGATATTTTAAATTAAATTTTAACTTTTCCTATCATTGCCAATCCAAAACCCGATTATAATCGGTTATTTTCTTTTCGTTAACGATTTAATTGTATCAAATTTTTCTTTCGATTAATCGAACGATTAGCCGGTTAGTTTTCAAAATAATCGAAAACAAACCATCAAAAATTTACTACTTTACTCAGGCAAGAGCGTACGAAACAAAATTACGGAATCAAAAATTGTATAACAATAGCTACATACGTTTATCCTTGATTTATTGCAATTTTTTTATGTGAAACATAATCTGTACACCGCCATACAAAAATTCCAAAAGTCAAGTGTAAGTCCTAGCTACTTCAAGCTGGTACTCTATTAAACTCAAATTTAATGAGCTATAAAACTACATAAGTACTCAAAATCTTTCTAAGAAATCTAATGAACAAGCTCGAGATTCTTACGAAAGTTTGTTGAATTTTTTAATATTGCACGAAGTTCGAAAGTTCGATTAATACAGTTTTTGTTAAGGAATGAACTATCTTTTTATAAATAAAGCTTTAATTAAATAACAAAAAAAAAATATTGTGGTGCGCTTATAATTTTGAAATGGGGTGCATTACGGACAGTAAACTACTTTTCAACCTTTTACTTATTGGTTTAAGTTCGTTTTTAATTTTCCCGATTGCTTACGCTTTTAATTCATAGCTTAAGTTTCCACAATTTAACAAGAAATGCATCCTTTAATGAAACAGCCATTTTTTTATAACTTACTAAACGGTTTTTATTTTAATTTTATTTTTTTTTTTTCATTTTAATCGAAACGAGCTATTAATCGGTTAGTTTTCTGCAATTAACAATCAAATGCTTTCCATTAATCAATTAGTCGATTATTAAATTGCTTGCCATCACTAGCAATCTGCTAAACTATCTAAATTTTGCATACTCCATTTAAAATTTTGACTGTTACGGCCGTTTCACACGATTGGCACATCTGTACAATGTTTTATGCTGACCCATTGCACTATGAGTAATTTGATCAGTTTGTGTGGCAAAAAGTCGTTTTTCCGACTTGCAAAAATAAACTTTTTGTCGTTGTTGCGGCTCCTAAACCCCGCTCGGGTCGGCTCATCCATCAACGTTGTATCAGGCTCAGCTAACGTGGGGCCCAGGAAGTGTGCAACTTCCATACGGAATGTCCATAGGGACAGGGGCGTTAGCTGAGTGGAGTTTTGTGGGTATGCGAAGAGGTGCCGTGAGTCATGTGGCAACTCTCCGCATGCCGGGCACTCATTGGGCACATATGCGTATACTCTGCTCAGGTACGAGTTTAGCCTGCTGCAGTAACCAGAGCGAATTTGGGATATTGTGGAGCGAGTCCCGAGGCAAAAAAAAACTTTGTCTCGGCCATATCGGGTGGTTGTGTGCCCTAAACGGCAGTCGGGAGTCTATATAACTCAAAACCGACTCCCTGTGAATGCCACTTAAGGCCTGTCGGTATCTAGTTGGGTCCAGAATTTGTGTGTTACGAATATCTGGACTTCGTCGGTCTTTTCGTACAGATACCTCCTGACGTGCCTTGGCGAGGGCTCTTCTGCAAGCAGTTGTCAGTTCGGGTGCCCACGTCTGTGGCACCCTACTAGGAACTGCTTGAAGAGCATTGTGTTATGCTCCCTGACGGGGACCACCTGGCCCTCGTCATGAAGGCGGTGTTAAGGGGCCATCAGGAGGCATCCTGCCGCGGTTCGTAGTGCCGTGTTTTGGCATGTCTGTAGTTAGGTCCACTGCGTCCTGCTAGTCCCCGGCGATCACGCGGGCGCTGCATAGTTTAGGATCGGGCGGTCAATCGCCTTGTATGTTGCCGTTTCTTTGTCTTTGCCCCAGGTGTTGCCGTCAAGCGACTTGCGGGTCTTGTTCTGTGCTCGGTTGACAATTGCGGTTGTATGCGTCGAGAAGGTGAGCAGACAATCGGAGGTAGGTCCGAGGATTTTCGGGTTATTCCCCATCGGAATTGGTTCGCCAGCGACGTGAATACCCAGCTGCAGTATGGCCTAATTCGTCCAGGTGTTAAAAGGTGTTGCCGAGGATTTCGTAGGAAGAGGGTTAGGCTTCTTGCAGTGAAAGTTCGGACAGGTAGTCGTTTACTTTCGAGCACAAGTCATCAATTCCATCCCGGACGCCATTATCGAGCAGCATAAGAGGCAATCGAGACTCCCTCTGGTCGTTGAAGAAGCTTTGATATATAGTAATTAAACAGCAATGGGAAAAAAATCTGGTTTCGGTTAAGGCCGCGAGTTATCTGAGTGTTTACGGCCTTAAGTGCTCTTGTTGTGCTGTGCCATTTACGGAACCCATGCTGATGCCTCGCTGGGGTCCGGTGCTTCGTGTAGTGCGGGAGTTTCAAGGCCTCCAGTGTCTTCTCTACTGGGGAAAGGAGAGTTATCGGAGGATAAGACTCTTCCTTGTTGGCCGGTTTCCCCGGGTTGAGCAGTGCGACCACCCTCCCCATTTTCTAGATGTCTGTCTACTCCCGTGGGACTCAATTGTGCCATGGCTTTGGAGGTCTTCGCCTTCCAGATGGCTACCTGAACTCCACCGCTGGCGAAAACAAGAGGTGCACTAGGTGTTGACAATTTGTGCAGCCTTCTGGTCACTTTACGTTTGGCTTTGAACGCCGGAAGATCCAGCGTAAATTGTCGGCTAAAGTGGCTGTCGTCACGCTTCGTCAAGTTGGAGAGTGACCTCACGGTTGACCGAAACTTGCTAACACCAGAGGTGAAATTGCAGGTCTTAAAGTGCTCTTCCCGCTTCTTCCGCTTATTTACGTTCACTAGTTGTCGCATCTCCGTGTTGAAATCTCTAATGCAGGGATTTCCGCGATCGGCCTGACGAAGGTTGTGACGCTCATCACTTGGTACAGCCGCTTTGGCCGGAAAATTCGCATGGGGGTCCGAGTTGCGGAACTTACGCTCACCTACGTGAATGTCGGTTGATTAGGGGAGGCCAAAGAAGGTGCTTTCAGTAACTTCCGCGAAGCCGTTCCAATCAGCATTGGAAAAGTTGACATAGGTTCGGTGTTCCGCGGAAGCAAAGTTGGCTGGTTTATGACTATGGGCAGATGGTCTGATGCTGCCCATAATCCTGGTGGGTGCGTCGTCGTTCACTGTGCAGAATGTCGAATCTTCTATCTGCTCAGCCAAGTGTGTTCTCCTATAATCATTCAACGGCTTGAATTTCAACGATCGTGGTGCACGTTAAAGTCACAGACTACCATACGGTTTTCACCTCTGAGGAGCTCACCTACATATTTCGAGCTCGACATTGCCTGACCGGATAGCAATACCCTGACATTCTAGGATGGTAAGTAAGCCTATGGTCGATGTCTGCTTCGATGACACGATTTTTTTTCCAAAAACGAAAACACCGTTACTTGGTTTGAAGTTTTCTCTATCAAATACCAAGGACAAACAAGTTTATCTAAGTTTATCTGGCATAGATAAACTTTTTGTCCTTGGTATTTGATAAAGAAAACTTGAAACCAAATAATGGTGTATTAGCAGGTGGTTAAAACCGTTTTCGAATTTTTGTACTATTTTTTAGCTTTTTTCTAAATTTTTCTAATCATGTAAAAAATAAACAAATATATAGAAAATAAAGAAAAATTTAATTACTTTTAAGATCTATAAATGGTATTTTCTTTTCTTAAATATTTTTAGGGAAAAATATATATTTCTGACATAACCCTTAACTTTTTTTTTTTCTTAGAAATGAAAATTAAAAAACCTTTTAAAATGTTGGCCGTATTTCGTCGTGTTTAGAATAACAAAAGAGTGTAATTGTAATTTTGCAATTTCTGCGAAAATTACATTATTTGTATGTATTCTTGGCACTGACAGTAAGTGAACTATTTACCATTTGGAAGGGAGAACTTAATAACTTCGTTGCTGCAAAGGCTGCTCCTTTTAACTTTACAACAGACAAATTAAACAAAAAATTGATTGTCAAGATTAGGACAAAGGCGAATATTTTACCATCATCGCATTAGATAATCTCAGGAGTTAAAAGCCCTTCCGAAAGGCCTTCCTGAGAGTCAAGAGACCTTCCACTCTACATTCCTTTCTCCTTTCTTTTCACTTCCGAGTGAATTTGAGTCAAGTTCGCTTTGAATTCAAATTGGCTGTGATTGAAATTCACTCGGAAGTGAATTGCAGAACCTGCCCGAATAAAAATTTATGCATTCGCGTAAATTTGAAATGGATGGCAATCAAGGAAGCACTTTTTTCAGCCCTCTTTGGGTAGGCCTCTTAGAATGGCTTTACTTAAGAAGGCGGCTTCTAACTTCAACATAATCAATCAAATACGAGACCTGCTCATCGACAACGTTTCATCTACACGACTGCTTTGGATACCGGGTCACGCTGGGATTTATGGCAATGAAATGGCCGACAAATCAGCAAAATCAGCTTCACACGCACCGGTTACTATGGAATACGCTCTAGAGAAGAAAGACTTACAAGCGAGATTAAAACGACAGCTCCTCGAAAAATCGAAACAAGACTGGCTATTGTATAATCACCACCACTATACACTTATCAATAGAAATTTCATAGCGCCACAATATCCATCTGGATTACCGAAAAGGCATATACAAAACTTCTCTCGTCTACGCTTAGGCCATACAATAGACACCCATGAACATCTTCTGAAAGGCCAACCACCTCCAATATGTCCACTATGTGGAGGCAACCTCTCCTTAAGCCATATCTTCGCACACTGCCCTGCCCTCGGAGCAGCCAGACATCAACACCTCAAAAACAATTGGATTGAAATCCTCAAATCACCTACCACAGAAAACATAAAAAGCATCAACAATTACATCAGCCATATAAGAGCCCGTATATAACAACAATCACCAAATTTATTCAAATATATTCTAACTATTTTTCGTAATTTTATTTAACTTCTAACATCTGACAAATTATATATATATATAATGCACCACGAAAGTAAATGTAAATAGAGCCGATAGCCATGGCAGCTAATGCTCTTTCCTTTATATTAGCCAATTAATTAATTAGTTTGTTAATAAATAATAATAATAATAATAAAATACTTAAGAAGGCATACATAAATTATCTTCTGGGATACGATGGGGCTACCAACTTACAACAAATTTTAGGCAAACGCCCAATCGTCGGACTCAGCTTAAGATCTATATGTAATTTATTTGTCAATGTTATTGTGGCTTGTTAACATTTTTATTTTTAATATTTTTATTGAGCTTTGTACCACGATTGTTTATTAGGAAAAATTGAAAAAGCAACAAAGTCTAAGCGGTAGAAGTTATAGCACTATTTCGGAGATCACCACATCTCCTCATCAGACTTCTTTTTCTAGACTTCAGCAGGGATCGAACCTGCGAATTCGATGTTCAAAGTCAGAAGCGTTAACCACTGAGCTATGTACATCCCGTAAACTCTTGTTGCTAATTCATTTTCCTTATTCAACCAACTACTATCAAGTGCAGCTGATTTTCCGCTATTTATTATTATTTATTGTGGCTTATNAATGGATGTATAGAATTGACAACAACAACCACGCTGTCGAGTTTAAATAGCGGCAAATCAGCTGCACTTGATAGTAGTTGGTTGAATAAGGAAAATGAATTAGCAACAAGAGTTTACGGGATGTACATAGCTCAGTGGTTAACGCTTCTGACTTTGAACATCGAATTCGCCGGTTCGATCCCTGCTGAAGTCTAGAAAAAAGAAGTCTGATGAGGAGATGTGGCGATCTCCGAAATAGTGCTACTCCTACTGAGAGTAAATGTTGTATTATTATCGGGAATTTGGTTACTGGCAAGTTACGAGTTTTTTGCTGGAAAATACGAAAACATAGCCATAGTATAGTTTAAAACTATCCCAGTAATTTTGTTTAAGCATCTTATAGCAGATAATCCTATATTTATTCAAACGCAGACATATGTAGATGATAGTGTTGCAAATGTGCTAGCTTCAGTCTCTACTAATTTCGGTTGCGAACTGTGTAGACATATCCCTACTAGGTTGCAATCTTCAGCTGGAAGATTCTAAACTGCCATGTAACTCCCTTGTTTTTGGTACTAAGACTTTCCAATTTTTATTGAAGGTGTATTTTAATATATCCTACCAAAATCTGTGAAAACGCAGTTTCAAAAAAGTGTTGGTTAGGGCCTTTGGGAATTGAGGTAACGATATTTACATTTCCTTACGAAAATGTATATAGTCCAGGCTCTATTTGCATTACTTGTTCACTCTTACACTCAAAATTACTCACCTGTAGCATTGTTAATGGCAACTGTTGTGTTGTTACTGTTAGAGGGGATGGTAGCTGTGGGATTTGTCACCACCGCCTGCGTTGGCGGACCAATTGCTGCTACTGTTACTGCTGTTGGTACTTGCGTCTTATTTTCGGGCGATGAACTACGTTGGAAAAATAGCGATCGCAACTTATCCACAGCACCAGGATTTGCCATCCACGACACTTTCCGTTGGCGCTGTTGTGACTCTTCCGTTGCCACCGCTGACGTTGGTGGCGTAGACAATTCGGTCGTCGAACTTTTGGTGAGCGTAATATCATTATCATTATCGTTAAAAACAGCAAGCGGGCAACGGGTGCCAGTTGCATTTAATAGTTCATCGCGCAAACTTAGTTCACCGCCAGCGGCACCGGCACCACTACCACCAATGCCATCGGTGGAGTCAGACGAGCTGGTGGAAAAAATTGCCGACAACGGCGAGGATGTCGATGTGGACGAAGAAGAGTTTGAATGTAGCGATGCTGGCGATGTCGAAGATGAAGAGGACGATGACGAGCAGATTGGCGATAGCGAATTATTGTTGGAATTGTGGGAGGTGGTAGTAGTGGTGTTGCTGCCCGCATTTTGACAGCCAGTACTAGTCGGCGCATTAATGCTTTGCGACGAAATATCTTGTATTTGTTTTGATTGCAGTGGTATTTGTGTTTGTAGTTGTGATTGTTCTTCTTCTTGTTGTGTTTGTTGCGTCTGCATTTGGGCTGTGGCATTTGTACTATCAACTTTTTTTAGATTAACATTCTGACTAAAATCAAGAATATTTGTGCTACTGTTGTTGCTACTGGATTCCGCAATAGCGGGTGTAGGCGGTGTGACGATTAATGTAGTAGCTTGCACAACGCTAATTTGAGAGACAACGTCGCCGCCGCTATTGGAAGCAGTTGTTATGGTTGCTGCTGTTAAATCGTGTGTACGTGCACCATTTTCCTCAACTCCTTTTTTGTCAACTGTCGCTACTGGTTTTACTGCTGCAGCGCTAAAAATTATTAGCTTGGCACTTTCGGGCGCATGCTTCGCGATTGGCGTAGGTGGCAGATGAATCGGTGGTGTAATTGGGGGCAACGAGCGGCTTGCTAATGGCACCCGTGGATCTTCGTAGATCTTTGATACCATAAAACGTGACCGAGGCGACGCCGAGAAACGTTTAATTGATTGAGTGGATGACGTGACTGTGGCCATTGAAGGTAGTGAGCTAGAAGTGGGTAGGAAACATGTCGCAGGAATTGAACTTGCCGAATTCTTGTAGGACATGTCAGCAGGCATGGATATGCTGCTGCTATTACTATTGGTGGCTAGCGAAGATGTAGACGACGCGGCTGAAGGTGGGGTTTGAGCTAGTGGTGAGGTCAGCGGACTGACTTCAGTAACGCGAAATACTTGAAAACGACTGCGATTGGGCGAAGATGAGGGTGAAATTGTGGGTGGACTGGGCACTGGCGACCGCAGACGGGCACCTGTTTTGCGCTTCGCATCCAATTTGGTATTGACCGCCGATGTTGGTGTAGTGCTAGATGCCATCACAGTAGTAGTAGTCTCAACCAGTGGGCGCGTATGACAGGTCAATGAAATTTTTCGTGAACCCAAGTAGTAACCACTGCGTCGCTTATTAGCCACGCCGCATACGCTATTGAGTGATTTGTCCGACTGCAATTGTGTTTGGGTCTTTTCATTGCGTGAACACATTGAACGTACGTTTTCTAGAACGCGCGTATAGTCCATGTGCGCTTCGCTGCCCACCTGGTACAAAGAGTAAGAAACCAGAGAAAGATATATGTAAAAAGCAGTAACAGTGGGAGGATTGCGGTAAAGAATTATTGAATTAAAATAGAGATGCATATAAGAAAGCAAGTAAGCAGCAGCGAATCAGATTATTTTTTTATTGAGGGGACATAACGCGAAGCGCAATTTATAAGCAGTAACTAAGCCATTCGCCCATACATTTAGTCATTTTTGTATAGCATTATCGCGATTACTTACGCATTCTTGTTTCTTCATCGACTGTGGTTGATATGCATCCGTGACATGGGGTACTATTTGCAATTTTTCAAACTTGAACACAAAACATGCAAAGTACAAAAATGATTTTCGTTTCGTTATCATAATTTAAAAAAGAAAAACAAAATCGTTTTAAATCGAAAATGGAAACATGGAATATGTAACTACATACAAAAGAACAAACAAAGTAGGAGCAAACTGGCAAGAACTGAAAAACGATCAACGAACGAGCTTGTCTGTAAGTGTCGTTTCACACACTCCGGTTTCCAGTTAATCGACAGCAGGTTTGCCGGCCCAAAGTGTATCCGGCAGGTTCTGTAATTCACTTCCGAGTGAATTTTAGTCACTTTGCTGTGAATTCAAATTTGCAGGGGTTGAAATTCACTCGCGAGTGAATTCCAGAACCTGCCCGTTTGTGTAAGTTATAAAACTTTCACTCAAGTCGGGTACATAAATGTGTGCCGAAAAAACGGCAACTGGAAGAGTGGAACGCATAGATGAAGATGCTACGATGATCATAGATACACCTCGGTTAGTTATTTCATTTTGTACTTAATGCCGCTTATTATGATCGCTCTTTGAGTTCAAGTCAACAAAACCCGTTAATACCAATATTTATAAAGTTCAAAAACCACTCCAAAACTCAAAAATAAAATAGTTCAACTCAAATACATCTAAATCCCCACTTACCGACAACCTCTTTGGCTCATCATCAATATCGATTTGTGTTATTGTTGTGTTCGATTTGAGCACCTCGGCAATTTTTGTTAAACTCTCCACCTCCAATTTATTGTCGCGTATATCTAGCCGTTGCAGCGTGCTGTTCCCGCCGAATGTTAATATTGACGCCAAAGTTTCAATACCATTCGCACTCAAATGTGCACTCTGCAGTCCTAGCGTTGTCAATGTGGTATTTCGTATGAGACTATCTTTAATACGCGTCACGAAGTCATTCGACAGACAATTTTTGCCAATATTTAGCAATTCCAGCGAGTTGGTCTCGGCCAATAGGTGGGCTATATAGTATCCAGCTTCTTTACTTAAGTTATTATTCCAGAGCGCGAGTGCCTTCAGGCCACCCGGTGCCTTCACCGCCGGCTCTATACGCGGGTCCGATTGACGTTGCTGCCGCGTGAGTGTGTCATTTTTCGTCAATTTTTCATTGAGCTGTGAAGAGGTGGAAAAATTTAGATCGCTACTTGTGCTACCGTCCAATGAGTTATCGCTACATAGACTGTCCGAGCTCTGAGAGCGATGGCGAGTAGCGGGTGTAATGAAGGTAGTCGAAGACTCTGTGCGACGCATGCCATGACTAGCTCCGCCAGGTGATGTCGATGGCGGTGGTGGTGTCGGGATCGGGCTATGAGTTAGTGCCTCTTTATCCTTGGCCACCATATTATCAGAAGCAATAGTGACTTTCGGCAGTGCAGGTAGTTCATTTAAAGGATTTTCATGATTTTCCTCATCGGACAGGATATTACCAGCTTTTGCTTTTGTTTCTGTAGCTGAAGACTTTTCACCTTCCGCCATCTTCACGACACTGGCATATGTGTGGGATGTGAAAGCCGTATTAGGTGTGATTGTTCGACAACTAGCATCTGCATTATCGTCTAGTCTGAATGGGACACCACCTAGTTGTTGTGTGTGCAGCGATGATGGTGGCGTTGGCGTAGAAGTCGGCGTTACACCTGCATCTGCCAAATATTCAGTAGACTCAGTAGCAATAGTGCCAGTTTCAATGGCCACACCCTTCCCAATGTCATCCATTGGTACACCGTCAAAAGATGATGACAGCCGACTGTATTCCTCCGGCAGATGTCGGCTAATATCGCCCTCGGAGGCACTTTCAAATGCAGAATCGGTGCTGTGTGTGTCATCGTAGTCATCGGTCAGCTTTGTATTCTTATTTACATCCAGAGCCTTCGATGGCAATTGTTGCTGAAATTGTGCTGTTGTCTGATCAGCAGAGATACGATCGCCACTAATAACGCCAGCAGCAGCAGCTGGCGCTTCTGCAATGGTGCAATCTCCTTCACCAGCGGTCACTTCAAAAACACCGCCGATATTTGGCGCATTTGGTTGCTGAAGTGAGAGCAGATTCTGGTTCTCATTATCCTGATCTTGTGTGAGCGGCCTCCCTGAATCTTTGTAATGCCTGCAGTCGTCTTCATTACCGCTAGTGTCAATAAACGCGCTATTTGCAGTGTTATTATTGCTATTGTTATCATCATCACTTAGTTTTGACGTTGTCGATGTATTCTCACTTTGATCATTGCTATTAGAAGCGACCACTTCAGCACCACTACCATTGCTGCCATTGTCAGAAGTTGTATTGGGAGGGTCTGTGTCCGAAGATGCAATATCTGTAAAACAGTTGCGAATCATTTTGAAGAATTGTATACTTCGTAACGTAAAATATAATCTCAGCATTGAATTATATACAAAGATAATTAATAATAATAAAATATAAAACCAAAAAAGGGTTGGCTTTCCATTACATCGGTTTTTGCGTGTTTTCGCAAAACTATCACGAATTTCCAGTGCTTTAGCTACAATACAAAAACAAAATATGTTCGATTCTAAGTTGACTTGTTGAGTAATCATTGATGATTTTTTACGTAAGTTAAGCTAAGTCTACACTAACTAGACCAGGCTTTCCCAAAGTGGGTGCCGCGACGTATACGTGGGGTGCCGCTAGTGGCTAGAGTATACTAGTGTTGCGGGTAAATTCTTTAAACTTTCCATACACAACGCAAGCGGTTTGATCAAACTTCAACATGGCGCACAGTGTAAGATTTGACCCATCTAGCTGCTTTTAATTCTGTAATTCGAAAACTATTGAAGATAGATTAATGAAATTTTGCACAAAGTACGTTATAAAATAGGCGAAGCTTTTTACAAAAATTAAAATTGGTAATTTATAGTTACTGTCACGCCACCCTATTATATAACTGCAATTTTTAAAAATTGCAAAAACTGAAATATTTAATTAACTACAAAGGCTAAAATGCCCAAAATTTATATTTAGAATTTCCCTATAACAAGGAATTATAAACTGGCAGAAATGGACTTACAAATAAATATATTTTTTTTAATTATGGGCGTGGAAAATATCGATAAAAAAGTCAAGTTGGGTCAATAAAATTCCGTTATAAGTTCAATATTTTTTGCTCTATTTACAAAAATGGGATACCATTGGAAATGTAATGAATCGGGCTTTCTCTATTCAAAGCAAAAATATAAGAATTTGTCTCGGTCGAGATAAAATGCAAATGAATTACTCGAAGAGTTTAAAGTCTAAGAGGAGTGGCAAATAAACTGAGATACAAACTTTATCGAATAGTGGCGGATAACGAGTTTTCGGGTCTAATAAAAATAATAATTTGCTAAACATAAGTCTAAGTCAACATCGTTTTACTTTAACATGAAATACTCAGTCCTAGTTTACTAAATTCCCAAAAATGTATATTCATTAAAAAGATCATACCTAAAAAAAATAAGACCAAAATGATATTTTAGCAATTGTTGCATAAATCACATAACACCGACAAATTAAACATTTAGATTCAGTTTAAATGTTATTGCGCTCAGTAATTTTCCAAATCAAACCCCGTCCCGCCATACACTTTGATTTAAATTTTTCAGTTGTTATTGTTTCGTCTTTATCAGGCATTTCTAAAAACATTCTTGACGTTGTTTTGAAATTTGGCGACATAAAATAATGTAATTAATCTGTTCTAGAATATGGAAATGATACACTGTGNACAATACAAAAACAAAATATGTTCGATTCTAAGTTGACTTGTTGAGTAATCATTGATGATTTTTTACGTAAGTTAAGCTAAGTCTACACTAACTAGACCAGGCTTTCCCAAAGTGGGTGCCGCGACGTATACGTGGGGTGCCGCTAGTGGCTAGAGTATACTAGTGTTGCGGGTAAATTCTTTAAACTTTCCATACACAACGCAAGCGGTTTGATCAAACTTCAACATGGCGCACAGTGTAAGATTTGACCCATCTAGCTGCTTTTAATTCTGTAATTCGAAAACTATTGAAGATAGATTAATGAAATTTTGCACAAAGTACGTTATAAAATAGGCGAAGCTTTTTACAAAAATTAAAATTGGTAATTTATAGTTACTGTCACGCCACCCTATTATATAACTGCAATTTTTAAAAATTGCAAAAACTGAAATATTTAATTAACTACAAAGGCTAAAATGCCCAAAATTTATATTTAGAATTTCCCTATAACAAGGAATTATAAACTGGCAGAAATGGACTTACAAATAAATATATTTTTTTTAATTATGGGCGTGGAAAATATCGATAAAAAAGTCAAGTTGGGTCAATAAAATTCCGTTATAAGTTCAATATTTTTTGCTCTATTTACAAAAATGGGATACCATTGGAAATGTAATGAATCGGGCTTTCTCTATTCAAAGCAAAAATATAAGAATTTGTCTCGGTCGAGATAAAATGCAAATGAATTACTCGAAGAGTTTAAAGTCTAAGAGGAGTGGCAAATAAACTGAGATACAAACTTTATCGAATAGTGGCGGATAACGAGTTTTCGGGTCTAATAAAAATAATAATTTGCTAAACATAAGTCTAAGTCAACATCGTTTTACTTTAACATGAAATACTCAGTCCTAGTTTACTAAATTCCCAAAAATGTATATTCATTAAAAAGATCATACCTAAAAAAAATAAGACCAAAATGATATTTTAGCAATTGTTGCATAAATCACATAACACCGACAAATTAAACATTTAGATTCAGTTTAAATGTTATTGCGCTCAGTAATTTTCCAAATCAAACCCCGTCCCGCCATACACTTTGATTTAAATTTTTCAGTTGTTATTGTTTCGTCTTTATCAGGCATTTCTAAAAACATTCTTGACGTTGTTTTGAAATTTGGCGACATAAAATAATGTAATTAATCTGTTCTAGAATATGGAAATGATACACTGTGTGGCGGCCAGAAAATCAAACAATTTTGATTTTTATTAAAATTACCTTCAGCGGCTCGTCAAACCCCATACACAACACAAAGGGATATTTGGCCACTTGTGTGGTGTATTTCGCTCTTTAGTGTAGTTCCCTAGTACGTTTTGTCAACGATTAATTGAATCAGAAAATTTTCAGAAAATAGCCGAAAACGTACGCTTTTCACAACAATTTTCGGTGCTTTTGTAGACCTAATCCGCCTTTCATCCAGTTTTCTTCCCGTTTTTGGATTAATTTTTGAATTTTTTGCTGGCTGGGCTGTTAACAAGCGCAGCAGCTTCGCGCTCTTGTACAGCGAGGCGACGAATAACTGTTACCCAGGTTTTTTTTTGAGAAATAAAAGGGTCCTTTAAAGATTTTGCGAAAAAAGTATTTTATTGATAATTTTCCACAGATTTTACTTTAGTTGCATTAATTAGTTTTTAAATTTTAATCCTTATTTACATTTGCCAGCAGTGTAAACTTTGAGAGAAAAGTTCATTTGGCACGCAAGTCTTTTTCAGGTGTATTTTTTCTTAGGCTTTGTATAAAAAAAGTACAAAAAAGAAAAAAAAACTGTATAAGGTTGGTCGAATGAATGACCGTCCTAGTCACCAGTTCCGAGTCTATTCGATTTTTGAGTATGAGGCCTTAGGTTGGACAGAAGGGGGAGTATAAGGGACTCAAAATGGAGAAAATTAGCCTATGGTTACAGAAGATATGGAATAAATTAACTGACGAAGACCTGCGTGCTAAATGAACTTTTCTCTCAAAGTTTACACTGTTGGCAAATGTAAATAAGGATTCAAATTTATAAACTAATTAATGCAACTAAAGTAAAATCTGTGGAAAAATAACAATAAAATACTTTTTTCGCAAAATCTATAAAGGACTCTTTTATTTCTCAAAAATATCTGGGTAACAGTTATTCGTCGCCACGCTGTATATGTTACTTATTCTTTGGAACTTCACAATCTCATTGTTTCGAAAAGCGAATCAACACGATTTTAGAGGCAGTCGAGAACGAACTTATATAAAAGTTGGAGGTTTGGAAGTTGTTAGTGAGGTATCGACAAATTTGTACAGAAAAATAGTTTGAAATTCAGCAAGTGTGCGGACATTTGCAGTGGTTGGAAAATCGAAAGGAGGAGGATGTCTAGGATGAAGCAAGAGGCAGAAAACGCCACGAGAAGTCATTGTATGATCCGTCGGTATTCCCTGGTGACTAGTAAGATGCCGCCACTAGATTTAAAACCCGTATTGAATGACGATGCGATGATAACAGAGGCCTGCGAAATTAAAATACATCTCTGGTTATTTTCAAGCACGTCGAGATTTTTTTTATTGGTGACATGTATATTTTAGAATTTTTAGCAATTTACATGAAAACCCCATAAATAACGTATCTCTATATAACTTCGAAGTTAACGCCAAGAAAATTAATAACTGCCGGTTTCACCAGAAATTTAAATGGAAAATGATTTTTTAATTTCTATCAATTTCCAATAAAAATTTAAAAAATTCAATCATTTTTCACTTGAATTGCTTTCGTGAAATTGGCTGTAAAAGTTATTTTGCTTAACGTTAGCGCGCATTACCAGCGTTAACTTGGAAGGTTTAGAAAAAAACATTGTCGAATATTTTCCCAACAGTGATTCTAAGGATGTCTACCGCTGGATAACAAACCCGTTTTCATGTAACCTGAAAAGCAAACATACTGAGATGACAAATAAAGCTTTTGAAAGGTAGCATATTGAATATTAAATACTACGAAGGGAGCCAAGAGAGTTCTGGATGCAAGTATATGCACAAAACACTGCTGTTGGCAAGATTGCATTAAAAATACTAGTGACTTTTACTTTTACATTTCTATTTGAGACTTAATTTAAACAAATGCTTACATAAGCAAGTAATTTTTAAGCAAAAAACAAAATCGACTTCAATTCCCATATAAAAATTTTAGATTATCGTTAATCTCTTTATGATCCAATGATCGGATTTAAACCAAATTAGAATGGGACCACTTGTGAGGTAATCTTTCCTTTCCTTAAAAAAAAAAAAAGAATTATATTAATCGGTTAACGGGGTCCAAAGTTATGCGGTAGCATACATAAAAAAAAAATAATGATAAAAAAATATTCCGACGAACTGCTAACCTCTTCCTTTTTGGGTAGTCGGTTAAAAACAAATACACCAGCACGCTTTCAGCGTCAAATGATTTCGGGGTAAAATTGTCAAAGCTCCCAATAAACTTAAAGGCAATAATAAAATCATCAAAACAGTTTCAATCCTCACATTAAAACTAAAGGAGCATAAAGTTTGCATTGCGTTTTCTTGTTTTCGTAGACATTTGAAGATTAGGAGTGCCGTGAAATTTTTCTAGCACAAGGGGGCCGCGATGAAAAAAGTTGGGACACCCCTAAACTAGACTATAACTGAGCCTTAAATCTGGAGTTTTGTGAATTTACGTATTCCTACCATTACTAAAAAAGAATCCGTTGGTATTGATTGTGGTTGGGTTAACAAATGAAAAGTGGAAAAAGTTGGTAGCCACCAGCTTTGTACACTGGCGTCTGGTTCAAGTCCCATTGATCTCGTTGAAGAAATCTGATGAAACATGTGATAATCTCCGAAATAGCAACTATAACTTCTACCATGTGTAAATTATTGTTATTTTTGATAACATTTTTCATTAAAAATGATCTCAAGCCCAATATTTTATTGAACAATTTTTTTTTTTTTAACTTGAAACTATACTCGCGAATATTCGACCAAAATTGGAATTTCTCATATAATTGTGTTTAAAAACTTACCAATCAACGTTATTTCCTCCACGTTTTTCACTTTGCCGACTTTAATATCTGTCGGCCCTTCTACCAGGTGCGCCGCCATCACTACTCCTACCGCCTTCGTACTGGAATTAGACTTTTGTGTTTCGGCCGATGCGCTCGCCACCCCCACCGCACCGGAAGTTTCAAATATATCATCACTAGTTATGCTCGCATCCTCAGAACCGCATGCCGCTATAGTGTCTGTGGACAAATTGGACGCACCCTCCTCACTGCTGCTCTCGCTGTTCATCGATAACAATTTATCCAACATCGATTGACCACTGGGCGCATGCGCGCCATTCTTATGATTGCTTGACTTCACAGTGTCTTCTGTATCATCGTCACCGTCCATTTCATCCAATGATCCCACAACAGCATTCAACGTCTCCGCGCCTCCAACAACTGATGATTTACTATTTACTGCAGCATTCGCTGACGAAACAGTTCCTACATCTGGATTCGCATGTTGTTGCAGTAGTGTATTATCATTATTTGTGACTTTATCAGTGGCCAGTGCAGTGCTAAAGACATCCGAGGATTTGTCCACCGCAGCGTGTTTTTGTCTTTTGTCTGAGGCATTTTCATCGCTTTCACTATTCTCGACATTCTCTTCAGCGCTGCCTTTCCCGCTGTTGCTGAACGAATCACTGGTGTCGAAGTCAGTTGTCTGTGAAGCTTCAACCGATGACAAACTATCATCATCATCGATTGCAGATGATCGTTGAAGCATCGATCGCCGTTCCAGTTCATTGGATTGCAGTATTAGTGCTTCGACAATGTATAAGAGTCCCCTATCCCTAATATTGTTGTTACTTATATCAATTAGTTCGAGGTAATGATTAACCTTCAACAAATCACCAAGGGCTTCTGCATCTTTGCAATCCAAATCGTTATGCGCTAACCAGAGCTCCCTTAGCGTCGTATTGTGCCGCAATTTGAAGCCTAATAAAAAAGAGATATTATTAAATTAATTTCAAACAAAAACGCTATTAGCTTTATTTTTATCTATCCTTACACAATCCATCTAGTGCACCTTTCAATCCACAATGTTCCAATTTTAGTGTATGCAAATTAGATGCACTTATCGCCTGACCCAAACCATCAGCACTTTGCTTAGAAATTGGATTGCCTTGGGCGATTAGTACCCGCAGCTCTTCGCTATGCTTAACCATAGCCATACAGCCGGCCCAACCTCGCATGGTCATACCCTTCGAATTCGAAGAGATGTCCAATTCATGGGCTGCCTCATAATACTCAATCATTTCAAAGAGGGCGCTTGTCGCCCACTCGTCCAGGTCACAAGATGAGAGATCTATAAATTTGTACTGTACCTGAAAGTATATTGATTACAGGAAAAATTTGCTAAAGTATTTCCCGCAATCCTTCATTCAAATACAATAACGATTACCCGTTTGAAAATTTCTTCCAATGCTTCGCAATCACTGGCTGCCAATTTAATTGATTTCAACGATAACACCGGCTGACGTTGTTGTTTATTTAATTCAACACCCTTTAAGTGATCCAATACAGTCTGTAGGGGTTTTGTTTTATGTTTGCGGCATGACATCACATAGAGTTCGGCAATTTCAGAGATGCTTTTAACCAAACATGCTGAAATTGAGTGACAGATAAATGGCACATGTATATTATAGGTTTAGAAAAATGTTGCATATACTGGACCTACATTTTGGATACATGAACAAAGTCATCTTCTATTACTCTCTTTTATGATTGTTTCTTTTTATAGTTTGTTTAAACTTTGCTTATAAAATGGCTAAAAAAGCTTTTCTCTGATAGAACTCAAGACATTTTCCCCTAAGAAAGTTACTAAGGATGAAGGATCCCCAATTAAACGGAACCGTCTAACCAACAGGGAAAGCACCCAAAAACATTGGAAATAAGTTGAACATGTCCTCACAAGCAGAGGATAAGGAAAAATGTGTTTTTTCATATTTGGTGGAGTAAAAAGTCAATGCGTATGTTTGCAACAGATGGTGTTAGTACAAATTTGACAGCACTGGAGTCATTCACACATATGTGTGGCTTATGTCCCTGAATTGAATTTTATTGTCATTCGGCGATTTGGTTCAGTTTTGTAGGTTGTAGGTTTTACAAGTTTAGGATGCAAAAAATTCACGATGATCTAAAAGAACGACAGCTGGTTCATGGAAATCCACGGTGAAAATCTCGATATCAAAAGTTGGCATTTCGGTTAGATGCACCCGCTGCAGCGGATGGAGTCACCTAAGAACCTGCTCTGGCCTGGCCACATAGGGAGTGGGATAACAAGGTTTGTGGTCCCTTGTTGCTCAAGCCTTACTCGTGCAACCTGCGGGTGCAAATAAACACCCGAAGGACCCCCACGGCTTCACGGAACTAGCGGAACAAACGAACTCCCCGTTGCAGCCAACCAGCACCAGGCAACAACACACAAAGCTACAAGCGCAACAGAGCTAAGGTAGATCCTCACTTATCCCTCAACATAATCTTCTCGATCAATAAGCTTACCGACTTTGCGGACCACCACAGCTACGCCAACTTCGCCGAATTTACCGAGAGTGCACCTTCATCGCTCTTACCACACCTACAAAAAAGACTTCCGCAAGGTAGTGACTGTTGTAGCGGCAAACGAGCGTGGCCAGGTCCATCCTGCTGATCCCCACATTAGGGACCTTAATTTGGAGATTTAGCAGCTGGCAAACCAACACAAGCGGAAAAAGTGAGACGCGAATGATATGAGGAAGATTTGGTCAACCGTGAGGTACCGGACCAACCCAACGAGGCGCGACGACAGAGTGGAAATTTACTTCGGTGATCACGCCTCGTCGGACCCGAAGCGATGCGCGATGTATTTTAGCCGGCATTTCACATTGCCTCCTTCTGTGGGTAAGGTCAAACGTCGAGTGATCAGGAGTCTGCACAAACTCCATCTTACTTTCTCTAGTGGTTAAGTTCAGGGGATTATCGGTAAGAAAAAAGTCTTCAAAGCCATTGGTCCCGACGGAATATGCGTGCTGATTCTGAAAAAATAGGTCCAGCGCGAGTAGCATACTTGACCAAGGTCTACAATTTATTATTAGCCATCCACATAATTCTAGATATGTGGTAATCAGGGAGGGTTCCGACTACTAAAGCCGGGGAAACCAACTAACCAAGTGAAAACACTTGACGCCCTGCTGTCCCCGTACTTCATGTGTTGCCTGAGTTCAGGCGAAGAATCAACATGCGTCCGTAAAGTGCACAGCATCACCACCGCACTCAACGCCCAAACACCCAGATAAATCGGGGCCTTAACTCGCAACCGCATGTGTGAGAGAACAGTTGTAGTAGCGTTAGACCTGTCAACGTCGTTTGATACCGTTTTTCCTCAAGATCAAATAAATACTTATAAACATACTATGTATAAATACACTACTTTTAAGTAATTCAGTATTTCAAGTATTTACGTATAGGGTCAAGTGGGCCCCAAATTTACCAAGATTAATATTTTTCAATAATATTCAGGCAGCGCCGAGTTTTGCAATCGAAAAGTATAATGTGTAAATTTTGTTGCCAAATTGCAAATAGTTTTTTTTTTATCAAAAATTGAAAATTTTTGCAGTATTTTGGAAATTTTTATTTTTCTTTGAAATGAAACAATTTTTTTTGGGTGCACATTTAAAAAACATTAAACAATGCAATAAAATTATTTGCGTTACAAAAATATTTTTTTATGAATAATTTAATACTTAAGCAATCCCTGCGCCTCGTGGAGCAAAATTTTTAACAACAACTTATGTAATAAACATTTCTGCATTTATCTATGGAAAAAAATGCGTTTGGTCGGAATGAATTTTTATTTGCCAGTGAACCGGTTCGGGGAAAATTAAACTCATGATAAGGCTGAATATGTATATACAACGTTCCCACAAACGAACCAAACGGGAACAAAAGTGTTGAGAGCAGTTTGAACTGGAACAAAATGAGAACAAAGGATTCTGGAACGTTTCGGTAAAGAACAAAATGCGAACAAAACTCTCGGGAATGTTCTCAAGAAGAACAAAATGAGAACGAAGATATCAAGAACGATATCTGGCAGGATCAAATAAGAACTAAAGTCTGGGGAATGTTCTGCTAGAAAACAAAACGAGAACAAAAGTTTTGACAACTTAACGTTAAGAATGAGATGGGATGAAAAATCGTCATATGCACCGCGATCTCTAAAGTAATCTATTGTGTGTGGCCCTCCGCCGTATAGGGGGAAGGCTTTTAATGTAGCCTAGCACTTCCAAGGGCGTTTTATTCCAAATTTCAAATGGATTTAGTGTAGCACCACCCAAATGAGCTGGTCTGCAGCTAACATGAGCATCACATTCACAAAGAATGTGTTCTGGCGTTTCCTCGTCCAGCTCACAAAAGCGACAGACGTTCTGAAAGATTAATTTCACTGAGGTGATAACGAAGGGAACAATGACCCGCATAGTTGAGTAATTTCTTTGAAGGGCAAATAAATCGTTTGCCTTTTCTCTGCCCTACACATTCCATCCAGTGCATGTTGAACATTTTGTCTACCCAGTTATTTATGATCTCCTTTATGTGTGCTTTGGTGAGCCCAAAAGGTGTTGTGGTTGATTGTTAATTCTCCATTCCATTTATGGAACAATTCTTTTTTGATTAATTTTAATGTTCAAACATTTCACACCAATGGAAAGGTCTGAGAAAAATTTTGTTCTCGTTTCCATTCTTCGCGAAAAATTCGGAGAAGACTTGTTCTAGTTTCGTTCTCTGAAAGAAAGTTCCTGAGACTTTAGTTCCCAAATTTTTCTTCGAGAGAAAGTTCCTTAGACTTTTATTCCGGTTTTGCTCTATACCAGAATGTTAAGGAGACATTTGTTCCCATTTTGTTCTCTTAGAAATGTTCCCGAAAGTATTGTTCGCATTTTGTTCTCTTTGAGAACGTTCCAAAGGATTTTGTTCTTATATAATTCCCGTTGCGAACGTTCTCGACAGTTTTTTTCTCTCTTTCTTCTTGTGAAAAAAACCCCTAAGGTTTTGTTCTCATTTCGGTTTGGGTTTCTTAGTTCTTGTTCTTGGGAACAAAGCTACGAGAACGACATTTAGTTTCGATCATTCAAGATAGGAAGGAGCATGCATGTATGTTTGTGCTACTAGAAGAAACCACTTGACACTTCTACCTACTCAATTAAAGCAACTATCTAGCTAGACCTTGTGTAGAGGACAACATTAATTTTACCATTAGCATCCCCTCGATATTGTTATAAAGACACACCAATCAGCCCCTCAATGGGTTTTAATAGACAAGAAGAGAGTATGATTGCTCGAAAGTCCTTGGCAGGAGTAATGCCATCTCTTGTCAGTGACCTCAAAGGCTTAAAAGGCGCTTCTCCCGTGCGATTCATAACAGCCTTCCACGTTTTCGCAGAAATTCTCCCATGACTTATGGCACACGCAGCAATATTATTCTAACGGTTGGATTATACGCCACCCCGTAACAGGATAATACGTTGCAGAGATACAAGGTTGACGATCAACGCTCTGAACATGGTTAAATCAACCAACTCCGAATCATTCCGATAGCAAATAGTGGTCGAGAGCATGTCGTCAGAGCTCAGCCCTTAATTATTGTTGTGACTGGAATTTTTATTGAGTATTCTGAACAAAGCTGATCGAAATGTTAAGACCCAGATTCAGTTGTATGGTCTAATTCACAGGGTAGCACATATTTTCTGTGTGACTAAGTAATAAAACAAATTCTGGGGAAAATAAATTAAACTTAATTGACAAAACAAACTTCGCCAATTACTATTTTCTAGTATAAGTCAAAAAAGTTTCCGTTAAAGTCGTTCGAGCCCCTATTTTCGTAACAATTTTCATATCTTTAAATAAAAATCTATTGCATTGTACAATAATAATATATTTAGCCATAAATAAGCGAACGTTGCTACCCGCACCAAAATCCACCCGCAAGTGTGGTGAGAAAAACATTAAATAAATAATAAATGCAAAATGTACAATAGTATAAACAACGGCGTATGTACATCCATACATACATATGTACATATGTATGTATGCAAGTATATCTATGTACATTGATGTTCATATTTTTAGATATCTGCCGGCGGTATACTTTGATGATTCACAAAGAATTACTTTGTGTATATAGCAAAATCATCATTCCCGGCAACGATTCCGCAAATAAATAAACTAAAACAAGTAAGAAAGTCTAAGTTCGGGCGGAGCCGAACATTAAATACCCGGCGCAAGTATTAAATATGTTTTTTCACCTTTCCGAAACCTGATTTATCGAAGATTTTGTATTTCTCTAAATTACCGTTATATGGGATGTGGGCGTGGTTATTGTCCGATTTTAAAAAGTTTCGGCGATTTTTTATGCTGTACCAGGGCCAACAACTGTGCCAAGTTTGGAAGAAATTGGTGCAGCGGTTACCAAGATATACACATATAACCATAAGTGGGCGTGGCTACGCCCATTTTCCAAAAATTTATAATATTCTTATTTTTCGTCTAAAAATTATTGTAAATATCAATTTTGAGTGAATAATCTCCAGTAGTTACTAAAATATCGCAGTTTTCGTATTTCTGAAAATTACCGTTATATGGGAAGTAGGCGTGGTTATTGAGCGATTTTAAAAATTTTCGGCCATTTAGTATTTTGTGCGAAGGCCAACAACTGTGCCACGTTTGGAAGAAATTGGTACAGCGGTTACCAAGATATACACATATAACCATAAGTGGGCGTGGCTACGCCCATTTTCCAAAAATTTATAATATTCTTATTTTTCGTCTAAAACTTATTATAAATATCAATTTTGAGTGAATAATCTCCAGTAGTTACTAAAATATCGCAGTTTTCGTATTTCTGAAAATTACCGTTATATGGGAAGTAGGCGTGGTTATTGAGCGATTTTAAAAATTTTCGGCCATTTGGTATGTTGTGCGAAGGCCAACAACTGTGCCAAGTTTGGAAGAAATTGGTGCAGCGGTTACCAAGATATACACATGTAACCATAAGTGGGCGTGGCTACGCCCATTTTCCAAAAATTTATAATATTATTATTTTTCGTCTAAAATTTATTATAATTATCAATTTTGAGTGAATTATCTTCATTAGTTACTAAAATATCGCAGTTTTCGTATTTCTGGAAATTACCGTTATATGGGAAGTGGGCGTGGTTAAAGTCCGATTTCGCCCATTTTCAATACCAACCTACCTTGGATTAAGGGAAACCTACATACCAAATTTCGTTAAGATATCTCAATTTTTGCTCGAGTTATCGTGTACACGGACAGACGGACAGACGGACGGACAGACAGACATGGCTTAATCGATTTCTTTTTTCATCCTGATCATTTATGTATACATTTGTCTATATCTATCTCGATTCGTTTTGGCTGTTACAAACAACCGTTATGTGAACAAAATTAATATACCCTTGTGCACAAGTGCGCTCGGGTATAAAAAGTGAATAGAAGAAGAGCACTCAACAAGCGACAGTAGACGTACTGGTGACATTGGTTTAAGCATGTAAGGAGGTATGTACGAATGTATACGTGCATATAAATGATACAGCTGTGCTAAGATGATGAGCGTTGACGGGCATCGTTGGACGTGATGGGAGGCGGATGGTTCGGAACGGGAAGTGGCATATTTGACGTTGTTTGCTGATCGCGAGAAATTCTAATTGATGCGGTATAAAGCAAAAGGACGGAGCTAATTAATTCCTAGTATTAAGCGTACCTACGCAAACGGTGTACAGTGGTCCACAAAATAATAGGAGTGCTTTATTTTGGTCAGTTTTTGCTATTTGTCTTTTGTTTATTTAATGTTTAGTATTTTTATACAAAAGTCAAGCTGGGTGTACAACAAACAACGAATAAATTCAGATTTCAACCTTTGTACAAAAATTATTAAAATTCTGTAAATTTTCACCAAAATATCAAACTTTTTAATCAGAATCTTCAGAGAAAATTCTGGTATGCAGTTTTAAGCCCATTCAATTNTTTTTTTTTTTTTTAATTTCAAGACCCTAACCCCTAATTTCCTTCCTTTTTACAAGAAATAATATTGCCAATTTTTATAGATTACTTAAAAATCATTTAGAGGTCGCGACTTGTCATTTTAGATCAGAAAATACGGTTTTGTAGATTTATCAGTTTTTGAATGACTACTTTTGCTTCGATTTTAAAGATCGATCATGTTGTGAGACGAGGATTTATAGGCCTTTAAAATGATGTATAATAATCTATTGTCAGACTTGGATTGCTGGGAGTTTTCATCGGGAACATTTTTTCTTGATTTTTTAAGTTTTGACCATCACTAATTTCCACAAAATTTCAAAATATGTAGCACTATCTAAAATTAAATTTATTTTCAAATAAACTGATACCTCATTTATTGCAATCGCATACAAATTGTCGAAGTTAGGCAACTTTTCTTAAATACGGCCTTGAATTTATGTACATATGTATGTACCGGACTTTCAGATTTCTTAACCAGTGTGGCTAAGGAATTCATCAATCTTTATTAAAAATTGATATATATAATCGCTCTTTAGCAAAAAATTGGTTTTTCAAAAAATTTAGGAAAATGTGGATGGAACCGCCCACTTATATCATAGATGTATATCTCAAAAACTACTTCACCGATCTCGACCAAATTCGGTATATACATTGCGCATGGGCTCCTTAACCTGGCCATCTTAAAAATTTTTTGAAATCGAAAAAATTTTAATCGGAAAAATTAAATGAAATAAATTTTCTTTTAAAATCAGTAATATTAAAATTAAAAGAAAGTGAAGTTAACTCCAGTAAAACAAATTTAATTAAAAAAGAAGAGTAAAATAAAATGAAATTAAAAATATATTTTTCTTTTTTTAAACAATGCATTAAAAAATTTAACTAAAAGAAATAAAAAAATAATTTAAAAAAAAAGTAAAATTAAATTAACAAAAGAAAAACAAATTAAATTAACAAAGAAGAAATAAAAAAAAAATTTTAAATTAAAAAAAATAAATATTTGAACACTAAAATTTAAAAATTAAGCTAAAAAAGAGAAATAATAAATAAAAGATGGAAAACATTTTTTCCTAAGAACTAAAAGAAATTTATCTTTTCTTTTAAAAGAACAAAGATTATATTGAAAAATTTAAGAATTTAAGTAAACAAAAGAAAAAAAATTCGCTGCCCGTGGAATCGATCTTAGTCGGATATCTCTGTACTTTGCGCACCATCCCGTTTTCATTACTGATGTCAAATGTGAAGTTAAATTTTTACAAAAAGTGTAGAATACCTACCTTTTAGCTATAGACAAACCAAAAATGTCACTCTTCATGCTGATTTCAACCTTACCAAAATTATTTAGCGTAAGTGAAAATTAAGAAGATATAGGAGGTTAAGTTAGTTTTTTCGATATTTTGAAATATCAACTATAAAATATCAAATATGAACTACATAACCGATTAAACAACTAATGATGTCAAAATAAAGATGATTAGTTTATTATGTACATCAACAATTTTTCTGATTTTTTATATTTTTAAGTCAAAAGTACTAAAAAACAAAAAAAAATACTTTTTCATAAAACTGTCTTTTTTGAAGAAAATTGCATAATTAATACTACGTTTACCTAAAATTTGTTTTAAAAATGGTTGTAGTAAATACATACGTCGTAAAAAAGGTATTAAAATTATCTTTGATTTGGCATCAATACTTTTCTAAGCGGTCAAGTAATTTCCGAGATATTAAACATATAAAAAATAAAAAAAAAATTAAGTTCAACATATTATATTTTCTTTGTTTTTTACTTGCCCCAAATAATTTCGGTATGGTTGAAATCAAACGTGACAAGTTCTATTTTTGGTTTGTTTGTAGCTAAA
Organism: Rhagoletis zephyria; assembly: GCF_001687245.7. Classification (NCBI taxonomy): domain Eukaryota; kingdom Metazoa; phylum Arthropoda; class Insecta; order Diptera; family Tephritidae; genus Rhagoletis; species Rhagoletis zephyria. Next base: position 523,318 of record NW_016157093.1, read on the forward strand.
CTGTCGGTATTGTAGCTAGAATCAGCTGTTCGCATGGCAACCGAAATCAAAATTGCCAACAAGTTGGCAAATACAGTTTGGTTTCCAAATGCTGCCACATTAGAGGCGATGGCCGTTTTCACTTGGCTGTCATTTTATATGACCGTGCGTGGTGATATTATGACAACAAACGCGAATGACACCAGATGACAACCCGTTTTCATAATTTTGACAAAACTGGACGTCAAATATGACCTAATGAAAACCAGGCTTAAGACTTTTGTGCTAAAATAACAAAATTCTGTCGAACTATATTGTCATCAATCTTTCATTTGCCTTATGAAATACATTTTACTATCTTAGCCAGAATTGCCCCATTAATTTACTGACATGAGGGTGGTACGTACGGGGGATTAGAACTGAATCTGGTGAGTAAGTACATAGGAGAACGGGGTACTTAAGGTCAATGAACTTTGGAACAAAAAAAAAATTGTGTGTGAAGATACAACAATAAATGAAAGCGACACCTACACATCGACACCTCCAAAACATACCATACTAAGCCATTCGAGATTTAGGCAGACTTAGCATAGTATGGTTTAGAGATGTCGATATATTCGGCGAAAAAATATTTTTTTTTTTTGTTTCAAATTGTCTTGCAAAAATACTTAAGGGTCGGCGGTGTACGGCGAACTTTTTTCTGGTACGGTCTAATGTAGATACATACATATGTATGTTAGGGTGCTTTTTTTTTGCGACTATTTTTTTTCGGTCCCATCGTGAAATTTTGTTGGAAATACCCAAAAAAAAATTCCCTGAAAGTTTGAGCCCTTAATATTAATTTTAAGTACTCGGCCAAGGCGTGTGAAGATTTTTCATTTAAAATACACGGGAACTTTGATTTTTTTGTTTAAATTTCTATAGCTCAGCGGCATTTAATGGTATCACCTTGTCCAAAATGGGGATTTTCTCAGCATTAAATGCTCTACAAAAGTGCCCACTGCGGCGAAGTCGTAACTCACACCGGCGAGGTAGTACGGGCCACTAAACCTGATTTTTTCATGAAATTTACGTTTTTTCGCATTTATCTCGTAAATGACAAGAGCTATAGAAAAAATGTAAATGAGAAACTTGTAGGAAATTTTATTTCCTACAAAAAAGCTCATTAGCGCTTAATCGCTAACTTCAATACTGCTTGAGATATTTCAATTTTAAGTTTATGAAGTTTTAAATTTTTATCAAAAATCACGTAAAATTATAAAAAATAT
>NW_016157093.1:524589-534618 GCF_001687245.7 Rhagoletis zephyria
TTCTGTGGGTAAGGTCAAACGTCGAGTGATCAGGAGTCTGCACAAACTCCATCTTACTTTCTCTAGTGGTTAAGTTCAGGGGATTATCGGTAAGAAAAAAGTCTTCAAAGCCATTGGTCCCGACGGAATATGCGTGCTCATTCTGAAAAAATAGGTCCAGCGCGAGTAGCATACTTGACCAAGGTCTACAATTTATTATTAGCCATCCACATAATTCTAGATATGTGGTAATCAGGGAGGGTTCCGACTACTAAAGCCGGGAAAACCAACTAACCAAGTGAAAACACTTGACGGCCTGCTGTCCCCGTACTTCATGTGTTGCCTGAGTTCAGGCGAAGAATCAACATGCGTCCGTAAAGTGCACAGCATCACCACCGCACTCAACGCCCAAACACCCAGATAAATCGGGGCCTTACTCGCAACCGCATGTGTGAGAGAACAGTTGTAGTAGCGTTAGACCTGTCAACGTCGTTTGATACCGTTTTTCCTCAAGATCAAATAAATACTTATAAACATACTATGTATAATTACACTACTTTTAAGTAATTCAGTATTTCAAGTATTTACGTATACGGTAAGGCTTCCTCAATTTCACTGAGGTGATAACGAAGGAAACAATGACCCGCATAGTTGAGTAATTTCTTTGAAGGGCAAATAAATCGTTTGCCTTTTCTCTGCCCTACACATTCCATCCAGTGCATGTTGAACATTTTGTCTACCCAGTTATTTATGATCTCCTTTATGTGTGCTTTGGTGAGCCCAAAAGGTGTTGTGGTTGATTGTTAATTCTCCATTCCATTTATGGAACAATTCTTTTTTGATTAATTTTAATGTTCAAACATTTCACACCAATGGAAAGGTCTGAGAAAAATTTTGTTCTCGTTTCCATTCTTCGCGAAAAATTCGGAGAAGACTTGTTCCAGTTTCGTTCTCTGAAAGAAAGTTCCTGAGACTTTAGTTCCCAAATTTTTCTTCGAGAGAAAGTTCCTTAGACTTTTGTTCCGGTTTTGCTCTTTACCAGAATGTTAAGGAGACATTTGTTCCCATTTTGTTCTCTTAGAAATGTTCCCGAAAGTATTGTTCGCATTTTTTTCTCTTTGAGAACGTTCCAAAGGATTTTGTTCTTATATAATTCCCGTTGCGAACGTTCTCGACAGTTTTTTTTCTCTCCTTGTTCTTGTGAAAAAAATCCCGAAGGTTTTGTTCTCATTTCGGTTTGGGCTTCTTAGTTCTTGTTCTTGGGAACAAAGCTACGAGAACGACATTTAGTTTCGATCATTCAAGATAGGAAGGAGCATGCATGTATGTTTGTGCTACTAGAAGAAACCACTTGACACTTCTACCTACTCAATTAAAGCAACTATCCAGCTAGACCTTGTGTAGAGGACAACATTAATTTTACCATTAGCATCCCCTCGATATTGTTATAAAGACAGACTAATCAGCACCTCAATGGGTTTTAATAGACAAGAATAAAGTATGATTGCTCGAAAGTCCTTGGCAGGAGTAATGCCATCTCTTGTCAGTGACTTCGAAGGCTTAAAAGAGTTAATCGCGCTTCTCCCGTGCGATTCATAACAGCCTTCCACGTTTTCGCAGAAATTCTCCCATGACTTATGGCACACGCAGCAATATTATTCTAACGGTTGGATTATACGCCACCCCGTAACAGGATAATACGTTGCAGAGATACAAGGTTGACGATCAACGCTCTGAACATGGTTAAATCAACAAACTCCGAATCATTCCGATAGCAAATAGTGGTCGAGAGCATGTCGTCAGAGCTCAGCCCTTAATTATTGTTGTGACTGGAATTTTTATTGAGTATTCTGAACAAAGCTGATCGAAATGTTAAGACCCAGATTCAGTTGTATGGTCTAATTCACAGGGTAGCACATATTTTCTGTGTGACTAAGTAATAAAACAAATTCTGGGGAAAATAAATTAAACTTAATTGACAAAACAAACTTCGCCAATTACTATTTTCTAGTATAAGTCAAAAAAGTTTCCGTTAAAGTCGTTCGAGCCCCTATTTTCGTAACAATTTTCATATCTTTAAATAAAAATCTATTGCATTGTACAATAATAATATATTTAGCCATAAATAAGCGAACGTTGCTACCCGCACCAAAATCCACCCGCAAGTGTGGTGAGAAAAACATTAAATAAATAATAAATGCAAAGTGTACAATAGTATAAACAACGGCGTATGTACATACATACATACATATGTACATATGTATGTATGCAAGTATATCTATGTACATTGATGTTCATATTTTTAGATATCTGCCGGCGGTATACTTTGATGATTCACAAAGAATTACTTTGTGTATATAGCAAAATCATCATTCCCGGCAACGATTCCGCAAATAAATAAACTAAAAAAAGTGAATAGAAGAAGAGCACTCAACAAGCGACAGTAGACGTACTGGTGACATTGGTTTAAGCATGTAAGGAGGTATGTACGAATGTATACGTGCATATAAATGATACAGCTGTGCTAAGATGATGAGCGTTGACGGGCATCGTTGGACGTGATGGGAGGCGGATGGTTCGGAACGGGAAGTGGCATATTTGACGTTGTTTGCTGATCGCGAGAAATTCTAATTGATGCGGTATAAAGCAAAAGGACGGAACTAATTAATTCCTAGTATTAAGCGTACCTACGCAAACGGTATACATACATACATATGTGTGAACATTAGGGCGCCATCGATTTTTGTTTTTTTTTAATTTCAAGACCCTAACCCCTAATTTCCTTCCTTTTTACATGTAATAATATTGTAGATTTTTATAGATTTCTTAAAAATCATTTAGAGGTCGCGACTTGTCATTTTAGATCAGAAAATACGGTTTTGTACTTACTTTTCCTTCGATTTTAAAGATCAAACATGTTGTGAGACGAGGATTTATAGGCCTTTATAATGATGTATAATAATCTATTGTCAGACTTGGATTGCTGGGAGTTTTCATCGGGAACATTTTTTCTCGATTTTTTAAATTTTGACCATCACTAATTTCCACAAAATTTCAAAATATGTAGCACTATCTAAAATTAAATTTATTTTCAAATAAACTGATACCTAATTTATTGCAATCGCATACAAATTGTCGAAGTTAGGCAACTTTTCTTAAATACGGCCTTGAATTTATGTACATATGTATGTACCGAACTTTCAGATTTCTTAACCAGTGTGGCTAAGGAATTCATCAATTTTTATTAAAAATTGATATATATAATCGCTCTTTAGCAAAAAAATGGTTTTCCAAAAATTTAGGAAAATGTGGGTGGAACCACCCACTTATATCATAGATGTATATCTCAAAAACTACTTCACCGATCTCGACCAAATCCGGTATATACATTGCGCATGGGCTCCTTAACCTGACCATCTTAAAAATTTTTTGAAATTGAAAAAAATTGAATCGGAAAAATTAAATGAAATAAATTTTCTTTTAAAATCAGTAAAATATTAAAATTAAAAGAAAGTGAAATTAACTCCAGTAAAACAAATTTAATTAAAAAAGAAGAGTAAAATAAAATGAAATTAAAAATATGTTTTTCTTTTTTTAAACAATGCATTAAAAAATTGAACTAAAAGAAATAAAAAAATAATTAAAAAAAGTAAAATTAAATTAACAAAAGAAAAACAAATTAAATTAACAAAGAAGAAATAAAAAAAAAGATTTTAAAAATTTAAAAAAAAATATTTGAACTCTAAAATTTAAAAATTAAGCTAAAAAAAGAGAAATAATAAATAAAAGATGGAAAACATTTTTTCCTAAGAACTAAAAGAAATTTATCTTTTCTTTTAAAAGAACAAAGATTATATTGAAAAATTTAAGAATTTAAGTAAACAAAAGAAAAAAAATTCGCTGCCCGTGGAATCGATCTTAGTCGGATATCTCAAATGGCACGCCTGTGCTTTGCGCACTCGGCTGTTGAGCGACGCGAGCTAAATTATATACATACATACATATATCATGGAAGTGCTTTCGCTTATAATAGCTTTTCACAACGAGTGTTGAATGAGAAACCTTTTTTCTAAAGGCTGGTTTTCATTAGGTCAAAATCACTGACATCAAAAACTGCCTTCATCTGACAGCTGTTCGTTTGGTGTCTGGTGGTGGTTTGGTGTTTGGCGTTTTCATTCCATTTTAAAAACTGACAAAATGTCGATACCGCAGTGCATGTCAAAGACTGTCGTCAAATTTCGGTGTCAGATGATTGACATTCCGTTTTCATCACTGATGTCAAATGTGATGTTAAATTTTTACAAAAAGTGTAGAATACCGACCGTTAAGCTATAGACAAACCAAAAATGTAACTCTTCATGTTGATTTCAACCTTACCAAAATTATTTAGCGTAAGTGAAAAATTAAGAAGATATAGGAGGTTAAGTTAATTTTTTCGATATTTTGAAATATCAACTATGAAATATCAAATATGAACTACATAACCGATTAAACAACTAATGATGACAAAATAAAGATGATTAGTTTATTATGTACATCAATAATTTTTCTGATTTTTTATATTTTTAAGTCAAAAGTACTAAAAAACAAAAAAAAAAAAACTTTTTCATAAAACTGTCTTTTTTGAAGAAAATTGCATAATTAATACTACGTTTACCTAAAATTTGTTTTAAAAATGGTTATAGTAAATACATACGTCGGAAAAAAGGTATTAAAATTATCTTTGATTTGGCATCAATACTTTTCTAAGCGGCCAAGAAATTTCCGAGATATTAAACATACAAAAAATAAAAAAAATTTAAGTTCAACCTTTTATATTTTCTTTGTTTTTTACTTGCCCCAAATAATTTCGGTATGGTTGAAATCAAACGTGACAAGTTCTATTTTTGGTTTGTTTGTAGCTAAACTGTCGGTATTGTAGCTAGAATCAGCTGTTCGCATGGCAACCGAAATCAAAATTGCCAACAAGTTGGCAAGTACAGTTTGGTTTCCAAATGCGTGCGTGGTGATATTATGACAACAAACGCGAATGACACCAGATGACAACCCGTTTTCATAATTTTGACAAAACTGGACGCCAAATATGACCTAATGAAAACCAGGCTTAAGACTTTTGTGCTAGAATAACAAAAATCTGTTGAACTATATTGTCGTCAATCTTTCATTTGCCTTATGAAATACATTTTACTATCTTAGCCAGAATTGCCCCGTTAATTTACTGACATGAGGGTGGTACGTACGGGGGATTAGAACTGAATCTGGTGAGTAAGTACATAGGAGAACGGGGTACTTAAGGTCAATGAACTTTGGAACAAAAAAAAAATTGTGTGTGAAGATACAACGATAAATGAAAGCGACACCTACACATCGACACCTCCAAAACATACCATACTAAGCCATTCGAGATTTAGGCAGACTTAGCATAGTATGGTTTAGAGATGTCGATATATTCGGCGAAAAAATATATTTTTTTTGTTTCAAATTGTCTTGCAAAAATACTTAAGGGTCGGCGGTGTACGGCGAACTTTTTTCTGGTACGGTCTAATGTAGATTCATACATATGTATGAACAATGTACATTAGACTGCATCACGCCCCATACAAAAAAAAATCGGTACTTCCATTGGAATTATAAAATCTATTATATTTTAAGACGTCCATCAAAATATTTCGAAAAAAAATATTAAAATTTACGCGAGCTGGACCGATTTGAAAATACCTCCAAAAATTGAGATTTTTATACCCGAGCGCACTTGTGCACAAGGGTATTATAACTTTGTTCACATAACGGTTGTTTGTAACAGGCAAAACGAATCGAGATAGATATAGACAAATGTATACATAAATGATCAGGATGAAAAGAGAAATCGATTAAGCGGTGACTGTCTGTCCGTCCGTCCGTCCGTCTGTGCACACGATAACTCGAGTAAAAATTAAGATATCTTAACGAAACTTGGTACGTGTACTTCTTTCGGGCGTAGGACGGACGGTATTGAAAATGGGCAAAATCGGACAATAACCACGCCTACCTCCCATATAACGGTAATTTTCAGAAATACGAAAACTGCGACTCAAAATTGATATTTGCAATAACTTTTAGACGAAAAATAAGAATATTATAAATTTTTGAAAAATGGGCGTAGCCACGCCCACTTAGTGTTACATGTGTATATCTTGGCAACCGCTGCACCGATTTCTTCCAAACTTGGCACAGTTATTGGCCTTGGTACAGGATACCAAATGGCCGAAAATTTTAAAAGTTGGACAATAACCACGCCCACATCCCATATAACGGTAATTATCAGGAAATACGCTTATCATAAAATTTTGGAAAACGGGCGTGGCACCGCCCACTTATGATCACATATATGTATCTCGGTAACCGTTCTACCAATTTGTACCAAACTCGGTATGGTTATTGTGCTTGCCACATAAAAGCAAAACGTTCAAAATTATTGAAATCGGACTAAAATTACGGCTTTTCATATAACGGTAAATTTTAGAAATGCTCGAAACGTCAATATTTCGAAATTTAAGGATGCTAATTTATTCAAAATTGATACACCTCGGCTTACCATGTAGCGGTAGCTTTCGGAAAGGTGAAAAGGCATATATGTAATACTTGCGCCGGGTATTTAATGTTCGGCCCCGCCCGAACTTAGACTTTCTTACTTGTTATGAATAAAAATAGTTTCTTAAAGATTTTTTTTTGTTTGAAATATCCCCTCAAATGACAAAACGGTTTAAGCTTAAAAAAATTTGCATTAAAATATTAAAAAAAAATTAAAAAATATTTTGAACGGAACCGTAATAATGAGATTTTTGATGCTTTTTTCAAAGATTTTTATAAGAAAAAACTTGAATAACTGAACCTAAACTCTTATGATTTTGTAGGAAATAAAATATAAATAAAATAGACTTGTAAGGTATCATTGGAAAGGTATTTTCCCCCTTTTTATTTCCTTGCTAACAAACTCATTCAAAGAATGAAAGAGAAAGGCAGGATGAACGAACGTCATTCAAACTTCAATTAAGTTGTGTTCGGATTTGAAAAAAAAAAAATGGGACACAACAAATGACTTTTTTTGGACAGAAATAAAAATAGTCGGAAAATACCTTTCTACTGAGATCCCATAAGTATAAATCAGAATAGTTTTGGCCCAGTCATGCAAGTTTTTCGTAAGTCAATCTTTGAAAAAAGTAAAAAAAAACAGCATCAAAAATCTCATTATTATCATTCCGTTGAAAAGTTTTTTAAATATAAATGANGCCAATGCCTAACGCTGACGAGATGACATGATAAGATTAGTAGCTTTATGTCTATTTTGAATCTACCTAATGGGCAGTAGCGCCGGCGTTTTCAGACGCGCCGGCGTCGCCGCCGCCGCCGATTCTTTTTCAAGCTGACCACGCCGCCGCCGCAAAGCCTGTCGGCGTAAACCTCTAATATGTATATATACATACATGTGTATGTACTACATAGTTTGTTTGTTTATTTGTTTGATTTTTTCCGCGTGTTTTGTGTACAAACGATAAAAAACATTTTAACTTGATTTCTGAACTTGCATTTTTTTTTAATTTCGGCTACAAATTAAATACAAGTGTGAAACATGACTAAAATTATAAAAGTTAATAAAAAACAAATGGCACGTATTCGCAAAGAAATAAACAAAATATAAAAGCAAATATAATGAGTATGGGAATATGTAACAAAATCCAGCGCATACATTTTTGCGAGTATGTGAACAGTTTTGCTAATTAGGCAACTTAGCACTTAGCGTAATGGTGAATACAAAATGTTATTGAATTGTCAGTATCAGCGGCAATAATGTTTCATCACGTGTTCTACCCAGGCACTCGGCGACTCACACATTCTCAAACATAAGCAAAATACTCGAAATAATGAAATGCAAAATGACCAATAAAAAACGAACTAATGCCAATAATGAGATCGCGGCACAGTGGTCCAGAGATATGATACGATTGGCTTACATTTGTGAACTATTTAGTAGCGCCAAAACGAATTTTTAGATTTTGTATGTTATTTTGAATTTGATTTCCTTGTGACTTGGAAATTTTGCATTCATTATTTTGAGCGAGTAAATAATAGTTAGTTTCTATTGCCTTTTATTCTTAAAGTATGTTCACATTATAGTAATTTACGACTCATTTGTAGTTTATTAGCAAACTGTGCTGAAATCAAGTAATTTCGTTTTGTAAAATCTGTCAATAAATTAAATAGAAATTAGATATTTTATCATAAATCAAGAACCAAATGAAGAAAAAAAGAGTTTTCATTTATTTTAACTCCTACTTTTGAGGAAATTTGAAAAAATGCCTAAAGATATGCAACCATTTTTTTTTTTGCTTAAATCAAGTACAAACCACAAACCCGTACGTACACGTGCTTATCACATTTCTATAGAAATTATGAAAGCAAATGTGAACGTACTTGATTTACATATGTGATCGAAACAAAGTAATTTATGATGTAATGTGAACATAGTTTTACATATAATGAGATGCGTCGTGATTTTTCGTGACTTTCCGAGAACTTCCAAGCCTTTCTCGGGATTCTGCGGCACCGTTCAGGATTATTTTCGAAAATTTTTGGTAATTTTTCGGTTCTTTTCGAGATTCTTTATATAACATTTTTCATGACCTTTTGGTATTTTTCGGGATTCTCCATATAGATAATATTCTTCGGGATTTTTTCAGGGCCTTTTGAGATGTTTCGATAAGCTTTAGTAAGCTGTTGGAAATTGGTCGTTTTCGCTACTTTTCGTGATTCTTTTTGTTTAATTTTTCGGAACATTTTGGTATTTTTCAGTTCTTTTCGCAATTCTTCGTATCATATTTTTCGGTATTTTTTCAAGACATTTTTCGGGAACCTTAAGGTCACTGTTGGCATGTAGAATTTTTCGCTATTTTTTTGTTTTATTTTTCGGAATCTTTTGGTATTATTTCGGTTCTTTTCGGAATTCTGCGTATATAATTAGCGGAGATTTTTCGGGACATTTTGGCATTTTTTCGATTGTTTTCGGGATTTTTTAGTAACTTTCAGATCGGCAATTTGTGACGTTGGATGACTACCCCTATAATTTTAAAATGCTGGTAAACTTATTTCATTAACAACAATGTACAGCAATATCTTTTTTTTTTTATTTTTTTTTAATATGCTGGTAAACTTAAAAAAATCATTTACGAATGAGAGAACGGCTCTTAACTTACTATATTTTTATCATGGTCCCATCTATCTTTTTTAAGCCATTTTATTATATTCCGGGATGACAATAAAAAGTAAAAACAATTTTTTTTTCATCCCAAAATTTGTTTGCCATTTTGCTAGTACTAGCCCACTGTTTTCGCACCGATAGTTGCAGCAAAACAAAACGCTTAAAAATGAATAATACATGGCGCTCTTGAATAATGTGCCACGATTGCGAACACCTACCCTTCGATAAGAAAACGTTCGAGATTTTTAAGGAGAGTATTAGAACTTTAGTTGAAACAAGTAAGAAAGTCTAAGTTCGGGCGGAGCCGAACATTAAATACCCGGCGCAAGTATTAAATATATGTTTTTTCACCCTTCCGAAACCTTCCGCTAGCGCTTACCATCTAAGCCGAGGTGTATCAATTTTGAGTAAATTAGCGTCCTTCAATTTCGAAATATTGAAGTTTCAAGCATTTCTTAAATTTACCGTTATATGAGAATCGGCCGTTATTTTAGTCCGATTTCAATAATTTTCAACGTTTTGCTTACACGTGGCAAGTACAATAACCATACCGAGTTTGGTACAAATTGGTAGAACGGTTACCGATATACTTATATGTGATCATAAGTGGGCGGTGCCACGCCCATTTTCCAAAATTTTACCATAAACGTATTTCTTGGTAAAGAATTGTTGCAAGCATCAATTTTGAATAAATTAGCTTCAATATTTACTGATTTATCGAAGATTTTGTATTTCTCTAAATTACCGTTATATGGGATGTGGGCGTGGTTATTGTCCCATTTTAAAAAGTTTCGGTGGTTTTTTATGCCAAAAAA
>NW_016157093.1:534879-543622 GCF_001687245.7 Rhagoletis zephyria
CTGATCATTTATGTATACATTTGTCTATATCTATCTCGATTCGTTTTGGCTGTTACAAACAACCGTTATGTGAACAAAATTAATATACCCTTGTGCACAAGTGCGCTCGGGTATAAAAAAGAAGAAACAACTCAAGAGTACTCGCAGTAGAATTCTTACAATGACCCTCTAAATCGATACTATTTTTAAATTGAAAAATAAACTAAGCAAAAAATTAAATTTTCGCCACGACAAGCGAAGTAAGCGACGCATGTAGTATATATACATGCATATGTATTTGTAAACATACATACATACATACATATGAATATGGAGATATGCATGCATCATATTAGGGTGGTCCAAGAAGAGCAAGGTCGGAATTTTAATGCTCTCACCCCCTAGGAATTATTTTATTTTGAAATCCAAATATATTTAACGGTCGCTCAAAACGCACAAAGTTTTCCATGTATTTTATATGGGGAAAAAAAACTTTTCGTAGAAATACTATTAATATTGAAAATCGATATTTTTCAATCGAAAAACTCAGGTTCTCTTCATGAGACTTCTAATAGTAATACCCAATCGTTTATTTAACCAGTTTTAAATACTAACGATTTTTATTGGTCCCCTCATTGCATTTTTCGGGGTTGGGGCCGGGAAATTTTTTTTTCACCAAATAAAATTCACGGAAAACTTTGTGCGCTTAGCGACCTTTAAATATTTTGAGTCAAACAACGCCAACTGTGTCAATGAATTTTCATTGATTTTCTGGAAAGTGAAGACAATTGTGGGAATCTGTACATAAATATAGAACATAAATACACTTTGGACGGTTTTTCGAAATTGTACTTCGTTTTTGTTTNATTGAGTCAAACCACGCCAACTGTGTCAATGAATTTTCATTGATTTTCTGGAAAGTGAAGACAATTGTGGGAATCTGTAGATAATTATAGAACAAAAATACACTTTGGACGGTTTTTCGAAATTGCACTTCGTTTTTGTTTTTTTGGTATTATAAGAATAATGCAATTTTTGAGAGAAAAATTCGTAACTCGCGACCCATTTGATGAAATTTTTTTTGAGAGTTGCTGAAGCTTTTCCCTTTACAATAGAAAGATTTGCAGAATAAAATTAGCAAAACAATTAATTCTTTAATATTAATAATTTAAACAATTGCAATTATTTATATATTCAAGGCCCGCGATTGCAGTGAAATTTTGGCACAATATACTCTAAACTCTTGTTTTTAAATTCCAAAAAGAAAAAATTTGTCTTTCCAATTTTGACAGTCGCTATCGATTTTTTTCTCACCTTTAAGCCTTGAGTAAATAGCTATTTTCATGTAAGCTTGTTTGAGTGATAGCATTTTTATGTTAATTAATGAATAATTATACAAGTGCGTACATTATTTAATGTATAACTTGAAACATCAATGTTTATTTACAACTTATGTTTATTTACAACTTCAATTCACTCACCCTAGCGTCTTGAAATTTTCACTTTCTAAAAATTCTGAACAAAAAGTTAAAAATTTTTGGGTGTAATGGTTAAAGTTTGTTAAATTTTTATAATTTTTGTACGAAGTTTGAAATGTGGATTTATGTGGTGCTGGTTGTGTAATGTGCTAGACTTTTATACAAAAAAACGATAAACATTAAATGAACAAAAAAAAAACCAAAACTGGTCAACATGTCACTTAACTTAATCAGCTGACCACAAGGGCATATACGTAATGGGCGAATCCTAGTGGGTGAGAGAAAAATAATTCCGACTTTACTTTTCACTTGAATTTTTGGACCACCCTAATGCATATACATACGTAGTATGTATGTCGTCGCAGTAAGAATTAAACAATTGCCAAAATTACAACAATAAGGTAACTGTATTAGTGGGTACGTGTAAAGTGTATAGTGGAGATTGTAATGTAGCAAATGTTTTGAAATTTTGCACTAAAACTCCCACAATTGCGGTACGACGATCGGGCTAGCCTGTTTTTTACATAATATCGTCCTAGTATTTCATAAATGTAGCAAACTAGAAGATTTGAACACATGATAATTTTCTTTTATCAACAAGCGTTTGCTTATTTAGCAGAAATTTGAAAAACAAAACAAACCTTTTTTTCTGCTACGAAAGCACCAACTGATACCTGCAGTCATTCCATCCAATCAAGAATCGAATCATAGATAAAAAAAGTACGTACCAACCAAATATGTATCACGATATACAGTGGTGCCCACGAATAATCGGACAAACTTGACTGTCGCAGAATTTACATAACTATGTACATACGTGTTCAAAATAAATAGCAGTGCGACGGCGCAGAATGATAAAAGCTATTTTTTGATATGTTCTGCTTTACAACTTGAAGAGTTGTGATAAAATATTTTGATAATAGGGAAGAATAATTATCCAAAGTTCACCAAAATTTACTGAATAAATCTTCCAGTATGTATTTCACGGCTGTGGCAATATTGGGGGATGTTATAAAAATGCCCCTTTTCACAGCGCTCTCACGAGAGAAAGGGTTTCGTATCATGTTATCTTTGTCTTTGTCCCTGACTACATGGCCACCACTGTATGTCTTAGCAATTTATTGATTTGACGATGGTCGGTTGTGTGTGCATCCATAAGTATAGTCCACGAATAAATTTTTCATTTTTCAGGGGTTTTGCTTTTTTATCACTCTTCCATTGTTTATTAGTGTTGGCTGTCTGCCTGTCAACAGATTGCGTTTGTAAATGCGTAAACCAAGTGATGGATAGTGGTTGATTTAATCAATATTTGGGGTATTTCATTGTGGGTTGCACTTGAGTTTTTTGTACACCAATTCAGCCAGAAAAAAATCCGAACGAAAATCGATCCGAAAAAGGAGAAAAAGTGGATGAAATTCGGATTTTTTACCGTTTACCGATTCCATTTTCGGATACTTTGACGATCCTTGTGTGGAACGGAGATATTTTTGGTTGTTTTTCTGATTGAATTTTTCGTTCAATACGCTTTCCTTCTGCACTTCACAGATACTTTTTCAAGGTTAAAAAAAAGAAGAAACCAATTAGAGAAACTCCTGATGGAATTCGAACCCGGCACCTTCTGGAAAGCTTCTCTGCACGCTCATTCACTGGAATGTCGGTTTAGATATGTACATATGTGCACTTGTGACCAGCTGATTAAGTCATCAACATTTTTCAGAGTGTAACATCAAACACATTCACACACATCACGATAAAGCTTTTTAAAAAGAATTCTTCATTCTCATTCCTTTGGCTTTTTCAGAATTTGGGGAATCTGTAAATTCATCAGCGATTTTAGTTTTTGTAATTCATTTTTAATACTTTCTTGTGCGACTGGTTTGAAAAATTTGTGCTTATAGCGAGCTAAAAAGGTGGATATGGAAAATAAATTATTTTCCAGGAACGACAATTAAAAAAATAAAAACTGTTTTCAAAGTCGTGGGTGCCAGCCGAATCGGATCAGAACATTGTTATTTTTTTAAAAAAGCACCCTGTTTTTTATGAGTATTTGAATATCAGATAGTTACGTCATTCTTATCTTATTAAAAGTCAGACCTATAATTATTTGAGCTTCGATTCTCTTTATAGCCAGACGTTGATCATTTCTACTGGAAATCCCTATTGAAGGAGCTTACTCTTTAACTTTAAATAGCAAAGAAGGGACAGTTTTACCACGGAAGTTTTTAGCCAAGGATCCAATGTATATCACTATGAAAAAATATTGCAGGGCAATTAAACAAAATTACTGCTCTTTTTAATTTTTGCTAAAAATAAAGTCCCCAAAGAGCCCCATTTGAAATTATTGAAACGAATATATGTATCAAAAGCAAATCACGAAAATTTGGTTAATGGCTCGATTACGGATAGCAAGGCAACCACGGTTCGGTTGCCAGCTGGCAAGGCAACTGAAAAAAAATTGGTATTACGAACGGCAACTATCGTTAGTTGCGGTAGAGTTATCGATAATCGAAATTTGACACTTCGACAACCAGTAAGTGGCAGTAAACAAGCTGTGTGAGTAAAATTAAATGATTAAAATAAAGAGTTTTAAAGAAAAGACAGCAATAAAGCTAAGTAGTAAAGAAGTGCATGAACGTGGTCTCAATCAGGCGACATTTAAATGATAATTCACTGTAAGCAAAAGTTAATGCTTTCAAGGTTTTTCTTTTATCATCGTTTTGTGTTCATTTTAAAAGCATATTGAGGGCTTCCAAAAGAAGCTGTAGTATAACTGGATGAACCACTTCGTTCAACTTCAATACCTCCGCTCATAAAAGCATTGCAAAATTTTAATATCGTTCAAATTATTAAAAAATAAAATGTATGACAAACTTTTCAAATTTTCGTTCCTAAATACGCTCCAAAAACATTCCCAGCAACCACAAAATTTGTTCCTGTATACACACTTTGTAGCAACTGCAGTTGTCAGTTGAAAGTTGCCAGTTGCCATCTGTAATATCGTTTTGGCAACGAGAAACTCAACTGAAGTTCGTTTGCTATCGATAATTACAGTGCACACTTTCTCCTTTTGTGCCTACTAGTTTTTAAGATTGGTCCAAAAAAAATCATAATGTAGAAAGAAACCAATGCAGGTATTTAAAGCACAATAATAAAATTTGTTAAAAAGACTATGCTCTTTTTGACGTACGTCAAAGGTCAAATAGAAGTTGGAACTTGTAGGACTGCCCATTGATAGCGCGGCTATATAGCTTAAGAAATAATATGTTTAAAGACATTTTTATCAAAGTTGATAAATATGACATTTGACCAGTTTTATTACACAAATGCTCCCACGACCAAAGGCCAAAATATTGGCTACAATTTGTCATTTTGTTTGTCATATATACGTCACCAAAAAAAAAATTCACAAAAATTAACGCGATTTTTTTGCCGTTTGAAACTTTCACTTCATTAGACTAAAATTGTATGGACTATAAAACTGTATACCCAAAAATTTTCTAAAAATTCAGAATAAAAAGTAGAAAATTTCGATGAAAATCTGTGGAATTTTCCTAAGTTTTGTATAAAGTTTGAAACTGTGAATTACACGGTGTTGGTTAAGGCTTAGACGATATTTTTATATAAAAATAACAAAAAGAAGTTTCCTGGAAAAATATTACGAATATTTAAAAAAACAACACGTGGTCATTTGTTTGAGTCACTGTATTTAAACAAATACTCTTTGATGGATTTTTACACCACTTCTTCAAAATGGCGGACGAAAAATTTAAAGAATCGTTAGATTTCTATAAAACTGGATATCTGGGGATTTTCTGGGTCGCTGATTACGAATGTGAAGTCGTTTACCAAAAATTCAAAATGGCGGACGAAAAATTTAGAGAATCGGTAGATTTCTTTTAAACTGGGTATCTTTGGGTTTTCTTGGCCGCTGATTACGAATATTAAATCACTTACGAAAAATTTTAAATGGCGGACGAAAAT
This sequence comes from Rhagoletis zephyria, assembly GCF_001687245.7. Classification (NCBI taxonomy): domain Eukaryota; kingdom Metazoa; phylum Arthropoda; class Insecta; order Diptera; family Tephritidae; genus Rhagoletis; species Rhagoletis zephyria. The sequence goes on from NW_016157093.1 coordinate 540,318, forward strand.
TAAAAAAAAAAAATCGGCAGATATGAAACTGGGTATCTGGGGGTTTTTTGGTCGTTGAATACGAATCTTGTCATTTACTTAAAATTCAAAATGACAGATCAAAACGTGAACATTTTTTTGTTCAGAGATTATACTTACAACGATTAGAAATTTGTTAAAAGTTTAATAGAAAACTAGTTATGTATCTAAATATTTTTTATGGTTGTATACTTCGCTTTTTATTTGTACTTTTTTTTAGTCCTACTAAAATTAGACCAGATCATAACTATGCGACACCGACATATTGAAAAGTTTTGACTATTTATTTCATTATTATTAAATCTTAATTATTTTTTCATAAAAATGTAGTTTATTCTTTAAGAAAAACCGTGAAAATCCAAATTTCAAACTTTCAAACTTTGTGCAATATTAAAAAAAAAAACTACAAACTTTCGTAAAAATTTCGTGCAAGTTTGAGGTACCTAGGGCTTTTCGTTAATTTTTGGCAATTTTTTTTTTGTTGAAGATGTTGCTCATTATCTCCATATATATCGTCGATGTTTTTGCAAAACCGCCCACCGACCAGTTGCGAAACCGCCTAAATCGCCGTTGCACACTGCTTCCCTTCCATATAAAATGTGGACAAAATAGAATTATGGACGAATTTAAATGAAAATTATCTTCTTAGTAAAATTGAAGACGCTAAATTCAAAAATGCAATTTGTTTTTAGATATCTTTCATACTGTCACTGTAAATGCAGTTTGAAGTTGTGTGTGGTTCTTGTGGCTTTTACATATGTAGGTATATATGTACATATAGTTCGTTCTATTTTCAAAAGTGAGGTGTCAAATGACATGGCTTGGCCTGTAGATGTGCAATAAAGTTTTTCATTTTTGAAAAGGGTTGCCACCTGTTACAAACTTTATTAAAATTATTTAATAAGTTAAATGAATGATGAATGAAGTTTTGAAAATACTTTACTTCTAAACGACACGTAGAAGGGTTGCCACATTTTTAAAAAACCAAATTCGCTTTAATTAAGGAAAAAAGGTAACTGAAATATGTATGACAATATAAGTATCAGAAAAATTCCAAATTTTTACATATTTAGAAAGTAATAAGTGAAGAGTACAAACATTCCTGAGTTAATTTAAGAGTTCAGTAATTTAAATTTAGTTTAACTAAATTCGACTTTACAAACAGGTGGCAACCCTATTCGTAATATTTTTTAAGCTAAAACCTTCTTAAACCTCTTTCGTCTGACTCCCTTATGGTGATACCTATCTAACGGGTGATTTTTTTGAGGTTAGGATTTTCATGCATTAGTATTTGACAGATCACGTGGGATTTCAGACATGGTGTCAAAGAGAAAGATGCTCAGTATGCTTTGACATTTCATCATGAATAGACTTACTAACGAGCAACGCTTGCAAATCATTGAATTTTATTACCAAAATCAGTGTTCGGTTCGAAATGTGTTTCGCAAACCCAATTGCTGCGAACGGCGACGAATCGACATTTCACGGTCTTCAGCAACACTCTCAGAAACAGACGCAATATTCTCTTCTGTACGCACTGTACGCATTCGTGTGGTTGGTTTAATGTCCAATAAAGTAAACTGAGTGCGAAACTTGGTCACAATCGCATTAATTGTTTGCTCACTTGGTCGATTATGTAGACCATAAATCGGACGTAAAGCGAACCGAACACTGATTTTGGTAATAAAATTCAATGATTTGCAAGCGTTGCTCGTTAGTAAGTCTATTCATGATGAAATGTCAAAGCATACTGAGCATCTTTCTCTTTGACACCATGTCTGAAATCCCACGTGATCTGTCAAATACTAATGCATGAAAATCCTAACCTCAAAAAAATCACCCGTTATTTCAATTACCTAATTCCTTTAATTCAAGTGAAATTTAATTTTTTAAACAGGTGGCAACTGGCTGCATTTATATTATACACATTTCGATTGATACCCATCTCTTAATAATTCATTTAACTTATAAAAAAAAACTTGAATCTAATTTTTTAACAGGTGGCAACTCTTTAAAAAAAAAATAAACCTTCTATTATCTAAAGGTCAAGCTTTTTAATCTGACACTTCATTTTTGAAAATGAAACGAATCGTGCAGATCTCAAGGCACTGCCAAAAAATTAAAAAATAATTTATGCCTTAGGGAAAAACGCATTACTTCAGAAAGTGCAAAAAATGAGCAGGTTTTTATTTCTTCTTTTGAAAGCTAAAACCCCGTAATATTTAATAAAATAATAAAAAATAACCTATTTTTACATATATTTTTTATTCATTCTATTAAAATTTACCATTTTTTGAAATTTTGTTTAAAAAAATTGTTTTCTGGAATACCGCAGAGGCACACTGTGTTTAATTTTATTCCAAAATTTTAATTGCTGTAATTTTCTACTATCCATATGGAAACAAGAATGGTCAAACCAACATTTTATTTCAAAGAATATATTTTTGATATTTTGCTATGAAGAGCTTACGCATGGCTATGCTCTTATTAAATTCTTACAGGTCTATTCTGCACGTTACCGAAGATTTTGTAACCGGAAAATTGTATTACCAAAAAATGTTACCAGTTCTTGTCACCGCGATTCTAGGTACGTTGGTAATGCAGTTAAGATATTCAGCAATTCCGCTATGAAGAATTGTGCAAATTGTGGCATTGCATATTTTACGGGGCAATACTTTGTTACCAGCTTATGAGACGGTAACAAAATGTACCGGATACAAGAGTACACAGAATGCGAAAAGGGTTTAAAAATTGACAGGAACTTTATTTACCGGTTACAAACTTTTTATTACCAGCGCAGAATAGACCTGTTACAGGTTATTAAAACAACAAATTTGTAAAATAATAGCTACAGAAAATACCGCCTATCAATTCCTTCAAAGAATAAACCGTTTTTTCGCTCTCCTGTACCGTAAGATATGCGGTTTTGCAATTGGACGATGGGCGGTTTTGCAAAAACATCGATGATATATATTTGCGTTCCGAGTAAAGCTCAGTCAACTTGGTACTTTACTTTTAATATTCCAGTTTCTTTGTAACTTTCAATCCCTGGTGCGAAATAAAGTCAATTGACATTATTAATAATAATAGATTGGCGCTTACACATATGTTAGTGTTTGGCCGAGCTTCTCCTCCGATTTGTGGCGTGCGCCTTGAAGTTGTCACACAAAGCGGAGGGAAGTACAGTTTTACGCCGACTCCGAACGGCGATTGTATTTTTATGAGAAGCTGTTTTTCATGGCAGAAATACACTCGGAGGTTTGCCATTGCCTGCCGAGGGACGACCG
>NW_016157093.1:543712-557205 GCF_001687245.7 Rhagoletis zephyria
TAAAGTCAATTGACATTATTACCTTTTTAAAAACGAAATAAAATCCATTGACATTATTTCTCTTTCAAACATTAAATTTGTTTAGCTTCGCGGCGGCCCGCGCGACCGGCGCGCACACTACGTCACGCTACGCTTATATTCAATAAAATACCCTCTATCTGCACACTTTTCACAAAGATGAGATTCTGATATAAAAATCCACCTAAGCTTTAACTGTCATCAGTGATATTAATGTTACCTTATATAACGACAGGTAATAAGTCCCAGATGGTTTCTAAAATCACAAATTAGTTTTTGTGCAAATTGCAGATAGAGGGTATTAATGAATTCAAGACCTCGATATTTCACGTTCTTATATTTGTAAGTTATTAGATGCCAACTTGGCTCAAACCGTGCCATTTGTCCCTATTTTACTTCAAATGGCACTTAATTTTTCAATTTGGAACAAAGTGCCAAAATAGCACTTTTGTAAAAACAATTACATTTCAATACATTTTTGTGAAATCCTTTGCGGTGCACTTCTTTTTCTCAACTAAAATTTTCTAATTTATAAAGGCTATTCAACTGGTTTATCTTATTTTATCATTGTACTTTTGTTTGGAAAATGTAGCTTTATTTTATTGCTAAATGTGAATAATTAAAAGGAATGACACCTTTTTTGGCACTTTTAATTTTCTATTTGGCACATTTTGGCACTTTTTTATCCTCAATATGGCACCTCATAACTAAGAATAGTTGCCAGCCCTGATTGGAAGATTTCTGCTGTGTGTTTTGGGGCAACAACTTGTCTGCAGTAAAAAAGCGTATAATTTGTGTTTCAAAAGTGTGTGAAAACCAATCAATTCACTTATATGATCTCGGTTCCGATATTAAATAATCAATAATTGTTTATACCCGCATTTTGGCACATTGGCTCGTTGAATGTGCCATCTAATAAATAGTGTCGTCATTCTCCTTAGCTGCTTTTAAATGATGTCGTCACAAATTGCTGGCGGAGACATTGTTTCCTTATAGAAAAGTTGGTTTCTTTTCCACCTTAGACATTCCGAATTCGTTCAAAATATGCTAATTTAAAACACAGAATTCTTTCAGTGTTCCTCCGGGGTTTTTGGACATGGACTGTTTCTTCAATTTAATAGTGTTCGCTTTATTTTTGCGGAAACGAAACATGTTTTGCAAGTTATGGATCATCCGTACACTCTTTTTTCAAATATTTCTCGTATTCCAGCTGTGCGCAGGCGTTAAGTTTTTCGCATCGTGTTTTTACATATTCGTAATTTAAATTTTTTTAATAAAATCAAATGGAGGTAATTCATGATTGCGTGTGGATTAATATCACAACACTGAGGATTTGGCAATAACCTTTTTCATCTATTAAAAAACAACACTTACGGGGCAATGTTTATTGTAAGAACAACCTTTTTTTCTATGAATCGACATACTTTAAGCATTGTTGACGCTATTTCCATTTGAATGAGAAAATAGCGTCAATGACTTTATTTCCAAACTTTTGTTGACTTTATTTCGCTTTTGAAAAGGTAATAATGTCAATTGACTTTATTTCGCACCAGGGTGCAAATGCAATTCCAACTGCAAATCCAAGACCATTTCCACAACATCCTGAAGAGCCCTCCTTATATGTCTTTATCTTTTTAAGAAGTCTTGTAATTTAGCTTGGGGTGTCTGTGACACCCCGCGAGTAACGATGCACTACAACAAATGCGCGAGTAACGGTGGTTGAAGTACGGACAATTAAAAACAAAATATATACATACATATGTATGTACATACATATGTATACACTGTTGTTCACAAAATAATAAGAGTGCGATATTTTGACCAGTTTTGTCTATTTTGCTGTTGTTCCTTTAATGTTTACTAATTTTTTATAAAAGTATAGCTCATTATCTGCCAAAAACGGTATAAATCGCATTGCAAATTTTGTGCCAAACTGAAAATATACAACAATTTTTCACCGAAATTTCAGAATTAAAAAAATACACTTGTAGCACCGTGTAATAACGTAAAAATAATTTTGGCATTAGCGGAACTTCAAATACACCCCAAAAATCTTTAGTTATGGTCAAAAATCTGGATGTTGGTCAGAACACCGGTCATAAATTGGACAGTTTTCAGCGGACACTCATAATGACATACCATTTTTTTGTAGCAACGTATGCAATTTTATAGCCCATTAAATTTTAGTGCAATTGCATTTTTTTTTTTTTGTTCACGGTGTCACCGATTTTCCTCCATACAAAGTATGCTCGACAATTTTTTTATTTGGAATAAAATGCTTAACACCCTCAAAAAGTTCAATAGTCAACGTGGTTTTTTAGCAACTTAACTATAACTATTTAAGATAATTCAATAGCTACAAAAAGCCAAGGAACTTCGACTAAAAAAATTGTTGTTACTGTATTTTGGAGTGAATTTGCGTTATCCCTTGATGTATCAAACTCAATTAGCATCAGTTAAATACATATATACATGTGTATTTATGTATATTATGCATTCAATATATATATATATACTTTTTTTTAACATTTTCTTCATATCAGCGTGGTGCTTTGCGAAAGTCTATTGATGATCTACTTCATGAATGAAACGAACGAAGAAAAAATGAGACAAAAAGCAACCATTCTGCGGTGTCGGCTGACGCTTGAGGTGACAACAACGTAGGCACCACCGCCAACAATACATTAAATGCGACACTATGTAGACAATAACCAATTCGCTTTTCAACTTCCCAAAACGAGGAGGTAGTGCAATTTGTGTGTTTGCGTTTTATTTGTTTTTTTCTTCTTATTTTTTACCAAGCAGTTTCTCGCCATGCTATCAATTGTTTAGCGAATTAGCATAGGAATTTATTGTCTCAGCAAATTTTTTCCTTTTTTACAATTTACGCAACTGAATAAAAGTGACAAAGAAGAAGTCTTAGGGGGTGAATATTTAAATAAGGAATCCAAAAAGTTATATCCTGTTCCGGTATGCTACATAATTAATATATTTTATAGTGTACATATGTATATGAAAGAAATGTACATATAAATAGTGGAAAGAGTGAAGGATGGAACACTCTTAATTTGGTATTCCCGAATTTTTGTGACATGAGCGAGCACACATTAAAAAACGTATACAAATAAGACTAAAATTATACCCCTTTTCAAGATTAATGGATTTGTAAGGATATTCAATTAAAGTACCCTTGATATCAGAATATTAGAATTGCTATGTATGTACATACATATATATATGTGCACACGCATCTACATTGAAATCGTTGCTACGCAACTGCAATAGATCATTGCATAATTCAAATTAATTACATTTAGGCACTGATCTTTTTCATTTTCCAAATATGAACACCACAAAAGATTTTTTATGACCATAACACGTTTGAGGAAATTATAAACAAATAAATGTCGACAACTTTCTTTGTTCATGCATCACTCTCATCTTGAATAAAATAAATGTCGCTTTTACTCAATGGGATATTAATCAATTATTATTATTTTTTTTTGTGTAAAAGTCACTTACCTTGTCCCCATGGGTTGGCTGGCTCCAGATAGCCTGTGACCAGCTCATTGTCACTTTTTGGAAATGATACACGGCGAGGCAACACATTGTTCGGATCAGAACTTTTGCGTATTGAAAACGGTGAAACCGTAGCACTGTATGTACCACTTTTTATAACAGCACCTGTGCAGCTGGTTAATGCCGTTGCTGTGGCATCGATGCTTATACTACCGCTTGACCCTAAGACAGAATCTTTAGACCACATTGTCGTCTGCTTTGTGTCATGATAGCTTTTCATTTTCTGCTGCTGTTGATTGCGACGCAACTGTGACTGCACGGCGAATGAGGGATCGCTTGAAGTGTGCGCAAGAGGTGTTGCGCTGCATTGTGCGGTCGCCACAGATGTTGACATTGGCAAAGTGGGCGATGTCGGCGATGTGGGTGGTGTCGGCGGTATTGGCGGTTTAGTGGTTGTTGCTGATGATACTAATAGTGAATCGGTTGCTTTTGTGGCCGTTGTTGTTGCCCCTATACCGAATGTATCTTTGACAAAACGAGGCATTCTCGTACAATCCCCCACTAAGTCTACACTTTCAACATCCGTTGCAGCGTTGTCATTACTTTTTGGTGCTGAGACGTTAATAGAAGTATTATCGCCTTTTTGTTGTTGGCTTGTTGTAGCAGCTAGGATTGCTGTGGCTGTTACTGCAACGCATTCTCCTTGGATGTCGGCAGTCGCACCCGCATTTGTAAACACCCACTCCCCAACACCCTCAGCAGCTACTATGTCTATCGGTTTTCTATCATCACTAACTCCAAGCATGGATTCACCACTGGCTGAAGCAGAATAATGATATCCATCACTATTTTGTGTATCCGCTGCATAAGTCTGAGCACTACTGGCATTTCCGGATAGTTCTATTTGCTGCTCCGTATCCGTTCGAAAATCCTGTTGAGTACCAACTTGTGAGCCGCTTAACGCTGTGGTGCTTATTGGAGCGGCCACAGTAGTCACTGTAGAGGTTTGTATTGTTGATTCTTCGCTAAAGATTGGATTTTGTTTTTCGCTTTCATTGTTTGTAAAATAACTCATATTCTCCCTGCACGCGTTTGATTTAATTTGGCCTTTTCTGTACGGATTCTTGAGATTGAGATAAAAACGTTTAAATCATTCGTTAGAGAATTGTAACAAGCAAAATTTTAGCACAAAAATTCATACACTCATGGACAAAAGAATAGGTTACGACATTTTGAGTAGTTCATTTAATTTCATTTTTATTTCGCTATTTATTGAGAAAATATTAGTATAATAAGACCTGCGTTCTTATTATTAGGTCAAATTAAAAAAATAAAATACCAGTTCTTAAAGCTAAGATTTATAATAAAGTACAGACAATTAAAAACAAAGCAGTGGGTATACAAATATAAACATATATCGGCTAGAAGATAGGTATTTAGATAGCGAAACTCATAATTATGTAACACATCTAATGGAAGCTAATGAAACTTGCAAGAGACCAGTTGAGCCCGATTTTTTTATTTTTGTTTGTTTGTATTCAATTTTTTTGCGCAAAGTGGAGAAAATCAATTCTCCTTTTCCAGTTAATAAATGTTACATAATGAAACAATTGTAGAGTTTTTCCAAAACGAAAAAAATTAAAAATAAAAATTTGGAAATGTTATAAAAAAAACATTTCACCAAAATTATAATTTTTTTATACAGTTTTATAGACCATTCAATTGTAGTATAAAAAGGTGCAACTTCCAATTATTATAAATTATTAAAACTCAACACGACCTGTTGCCATTTGCAAATTGCACTTTATTGTACTAAAATTTAGTCGTCTATAAAACTGCTTACTCAACATTTTTCTAAAAACTCAATTTTTTTTATTTTTTCTTTGTGAATTTTTAATTTTATTTTATTTATGGCCTTATAACAATTATATTCAACAATTTTATTGAACTTGAGGCCGTTTTTAATGAAAACTATTATTATGGTTTCCACAATAGTTTTCATTAAAAACGGCCTCAATCTCAATAAAATTCTTGTGAATTTTTTTTCGTTGTGGGGAACCCCTAAATTGTTTTCAACTAGTTTTTATTATGTAACATTTATTAACTGAAACAGGAGAATCGATTTTCTTCAAAATTGATACTTTTTCTGCACTTTAGATAAAAAATTTAATACAAACAAACAAAATTTAAAAATCGGGCTCAACCGGTCTCTTGCAAATTTTATAAGCTTTTATATAAAAAAAAAAATTATCACAATTAAGGCTGCAGTAAATTGTGAACACTCAATTCCAGTTTAGAACCACTGTGCATTGGAATATAGTTCCATGTGCGATAGTCGTTCAGAGATTAGATAATTATAACTTAATACTATCAAGTCTTTATTCGAGCTGATTTAAGGAAAATGAGCTTGCCACGTAGATAGCTAGGCTCCTTAATGTATGTACATATTAAATCGACGGATAAAAGTTACAGAAACCCTTGAATATGAAGTGAACTTTATAGATAAGGGTTACTTGGGAAAACGGCCGTGTGTTTATTTTCTCAATCATATGTTTTTTGGAACTTCGATAACGTCCCGGTTAATTTTGAACAGTTGTTAACATTTACAATGACTATCGATAGTACTATCGATAGTAGCACTTGACACTATCGATAGTATCACTGCAAACTATCAACGAGTAATGACAGTTTTTTTCCTGAAAAGTCTCGAACGGAAGTGGGTTAAACTGACCGGAAGTCCATTTCCTAAAATTAGACATACATACATAAATGTGTTTACTACAGATTCGGAGCACCCAGAAAAAAATTTATGACAAAAGTTATATATTTTTGTCCACAGAAATTGAATTTGTTGTAAAAATATGCATGTCTTAAAAAAAAATGGACTTCCCGTCATATTATCCCACATCCGGGCGAAACCGAAAGTCGGTAATACGACCATAAGATTGAGCATGCCCGACTTTGTCATTCCAAAATGAAAACATTTTGATCCATTTTAGATGATGCCTTGAAGCAACAAGTTTTTTACCACGCTATGAAATTTGTGTACAATATTAAAAAGGGCAACCTGCCGGATTATCTTAGCGATAATCTCCGATATATAAATGAGACGCATACATATTTGTTGAGAGAGAATAACAGCTTCAGACTCCCGAAGTATAGAACAGAAGTGGACAAAAAAAATATTTTCTATAAAGGCTTAAAGTGCTTCAATGAATTACCAGAGGCTATAAAAAATTGTGATACTATCACTCTTTTCAAGCGGCTGCTATTTGACTATTGTAGAACGCAGCCTACAAGATAGTGATGTATCAACAATAGCGTGGATTGGAAACTAGGCCTTTCCAACCACCAAGATATCGAGACTAGGCGGATCGGAAACTCGGCCTTTCCGACTACCTAGACCCTTAGATAATAAACAATAAACGAGCGGATTGGAAACTAGGCCTTTCCAACCGTCAACCGTCACGAAAGCGCGACTGGGTGGATCGGAAACTCGGCCTTTCTGACCACCCAGGAGATATCAATAAATGGAGTAACCCAAAAAGAATAGCGCGGATTGGAAACTCGGCCTTTCCAACCGTCTACATAACTTCCAGGAAATTGCATGCGTTTATATTGACATAAAATAATTGCAGTGATAAAGAAATAATGTTATTTAAAAATTTCTGTAGAGCATTTTGTATTTTGTATTTAATATTTAATATTTACATTTTAAATCTAAAATCTAGTTATAAGAATGTTAAATCTTTGTTGCAATATAAGTCTAACAGACTGTAAAAAATAAATAAATAAATAAAATAAAATAAAAATAAGTCCAGGAAGAGTCAAAGTTCGAAGGTCATTTAGACATTCCGACAAAAAAGTTTCAAAGAAATTTACGTATGTTTATCCTCAGGATCGCAATTTGTAATAAAAGCATGTACATATGTATGTCTAATTAAAAAATGCACTTCAGGTCGGCTTAATAGACTTAAAACAATCCCGGTCGAAACCGGAAATCGGTAATACCACTAAAATATAACGTATCCCGATTTGGGTAGTCATATTTTTGTATTTTTCAATAACAAAGATTTCCCTGTATATTAAGATTTAATCGACTATAAAATTACAAAATAAAAATTTTCTGATTAAAAGTATTGCAATTTTGATCACAACACACACACACACATAACAGCTTACATCGGGAGGTTGGCTTTAGTTTAATGCACCAATAGAGCAGTACGATTGCGTATGACGCACTAGATATTGGTACACAAACGTGAAATAAATAAGTTGCAGTACCACTAAACATCTACTATTCCCAATCAAGCCTTTTTAATGAAACCTCCGGAATTAAGCTGTTTAAGCTCTACCCAGAATTGTATCGGACGACGGTCACACTATTTTTTTTTTTTTTTTTGTGTGCCGGTGTAATTTTTACTATATTATAACAAATCAAAGTGATCACAAGTGCGTTATTAAAAAAATTGGTCGTCGTACTACAATCGGGCAACGAGAACCGGTATTACACCATTATAAAAATGGTAACACATCATAGAGCGATTTATACATGAAACGCCAGTAGAAAATAAGGGCAGAAGTGCCCCAATCAAAATTTTTAGTGACTCCGACGAGCGTTATATTGTTCGAAAAGTGATGATGAATCCCAAATTATCGGCTCCAAAGTTGGCTGTAGATGTTCAGCAGGAGTTCGAAAAACATGCAGTGCAGAAACTATCCGTCGCTTGCTTCGCGAACATGACTTTAATGGCCGAGTGTCTCGCGCCATGATCATTTTGCCGCCCGGGGCAAAAAACTGCAAGCTATTTTTCAAACAACACAGTTGTAAAGATCAAGCGTTGTTATATACAACAGTAAAACTTTAATAAATCTTGCCCTTTTGCTTAGTTTATATCTCATTCTGGCTTAATAAAATAATTTTAAATTCATTTGACTATTAATTCCAGCTTTTAAAATATGGGCGGCAAAATGCCTCCCACGCGATCACTCGGGCTTCACGAAAGGGCTCGTAGGAAGCCGTTTATAAGCAAAAAAAACCAAGCATGGCGATTAAAGTTTGCTAAGGAGCATGTTTGTAAGGCCTCGGATTTTTGGAATACGGCAATTTTTTCTGACGAGTTTAAATTCAACATTTTTGGCTCCGACGACATGTCTTACGTTTGAGGGAACAATACAGAGCTTAGTAAAGAGAACCTTAGAGCTACAGTAAAGCATGGCGGGTGTAATGCAATGGTTTGGGGCTGTATGTCCGCAAACGGTGTAGGTAACTTAGTGTTTATTGAAAGGACAATGGAAAAGACTATGGGCTGGTTTCTCCAACTCAACTTAACTTAGTTTAGCCACTTTTCGGACTTAAGTCAAAAGTTAGCCTACGATTTACACAGCTTTTTCGTGACTAAGTCAAGAAATTTGGCTTAACTAAGTTAAGTTGTGTTGGAGAAACCAGCCCTATGAATCTTGATATCATTATAAATAATTTGCTTTAAAGTGCCGGAAAGCGGACAGTTCCGATTTTACCAAGATAATGATCCGAAACATAAGGCAGCAATCGTACAATCCTGGCTCATATGGAACTGTCCCCCATTGAACATACCTCCGGCACAGTCTCCGGATATGAAAGTGATTGAAAATTTGTGGACTCTATTAGACGCTGGTCAATTCAATGCCACCGAGGATCCAGGCACGGCTTAAGGCAAAAGGCTACCACACAAAATACTAATTTTGACTCCTTTAGGAATAATTTAAACTGTATCAAATAAGTTGTGATCTGAAATATAGCAATATTTTTAGTTTTCAATATTTTTGTTAAATAATATAAATTTTGTGAAATAAGTGAAGTCCCATATTTATGTTAAGTTCATTACTTTATAATGTGGTGTTTTAATTTTGTCAATATTCCCATTAGATGTCCGATTCCTTTAAATCTTAATTTGTCAAAATGTCCTGGCGCAAGGTTGGTACGGAATCACTTCTTAAGATTCTTCAAAAAAGTATGCCCAAACCAAGTTTGTGGCACTTACTTTCTAGGACAAAGTCCGGGTGGGTGGTTGTGTGCCTTCTAATGAGATGATTTCGTTCATTAAAAAATACACTGGTTTCTGTTGGAATATACATACATATCTGTGTTCGTATGGAATAGCACTTATGTCGAAAGGCTGACTTTAGTATAATGCGGCATTCACTGCATACGATTTCGAATGACCCACTGGCGCCGAGCCGTTTAAGAACTTTTAGCAAATAATCGGGCAAGAAATAGTTCCGATACTAGCAAACCAATATTCTTATTAAGTCTCATCAAAAAATTCATTGTAGTTTAAAAGATAAAGGGAATGCCGCATTATACTAAAGCCAGCTCTAGACTTAAGCTACTATTTCATACGAACACAGATATGTACATGTCTGATTAAACTGGTACAGGGTTTTGTGGAGGGGTCGAGGGAGCGTTACGACACAAAGTTTGAACTCTGCTCTTTCTAGTGGGAGATATTTCAGTAGCCAATTTCTTAATTTTCCTGCTACAATGTAGTTTGGGATAATTACCTTGGATGTGTGTGTTTATATGTTTTTGGCTTATATTTTAAAATTAATATTGGCAAATAAATCTTAGTCCAGTTAAATGGCAATACAGTCCTTTCTTGAAATTCGTAGTTGCTTTTATTTAATGTTTTCTTTTTATTAATAGTTTATTTAGCGTTACACTTTTTTGTATGTTTTAGCCCTTTCTCTCCCTACTTTTCGTTTATATATCATGCAGGCGCATTTAATTTTAAGAGTTCAATGATTTGGATAAATCGTTTTTATTACTTTCTGGCGACTGTATGCACTTTCTGCTTTTGTTAATTTTTATACACTTGCTCAGATTATCGTACAACTATAATTTTTTTCTTTCGTCACCTTCCGCTGTTCCTCTTTTACTAAGTTGATTTTTATCACATGTCACTGCCCAAAAAAATTGTATCGCTCTATTTGGGTTCTAGTAAAACTTCATGTTTATAAAATAATTGTCACGCCAAACGTTCTCCTTAGATTGGAAAAATCATCAGGGCACCGAATGGCCTGGTCTAAATAATTGCAAATAATTATAACGTTCTTTGTTGTCACCGTCGTTGTTACACAATGCCAATACCACACTAATTTTATGTTAATATTTTCTTTCAAAAGATTACTCCGGTGCCGAATTTTTTCTTGTTTAACATTTCCTGATTTTTCGCATTTTCCGTTCAGATTTTCCGATTTCTAATAATTTTGCAATGTTGTAAAAATGTAAATTTGGAGAAGGCGCGTGCGAAAATGCTAATCAGAACAACCCAACCACAATGATAGCGAAGATGCGAAAGGCAGAAAATCGAAACGAAAAGCAAAATGCAAAACATTTACCACACATCTACTCAGGGGTGCAACCAATTGTAAAATGGGATGTGTAAATCAGAAAGAAGTCTATTGCAATTCAACCTAATTTTATTTTAATAAATTTAGTTCTTTTATGTGAATTAAAAACTTGTATAGCTCCAATAATGAAATAGGAGGCAAAATCCAGAAAAGTTGCCTTATGAGGCGGCGTAGTTTTTATAAAAAATTGATTTACTTTTCGACCATGATGTCAGAAATGTAGATGTGAAAAAAATTTACACCAAATGTGAACACTTCGCGCTTTTAAACATAAAAACTTACACGTATCACTATTGTAACTAAATAAAACTATAACTATTATAAGGTGACGTACTGGAATAAAATTATATTAACTTAGGCATATTACTTTTTGCTGATAAAGGTCGAGTCGTTTGTAGCTGATTTTACACCTTCGAAGAGATTTCGCTCCTTAAATTGCCATACGGTTCACAGCATGAACCGAAAGAGATATGCGAACACTTTTTAGCTTTACATATTAATATACTTGAACCCGAATAACTGCTTTTACATAAAACTCAATTCTATAGCACAAAAGCCTTTATAATTTTTCTTTTCCGCAGGATTTTTCCAGGATTTTATTGCGTTCTAATTGAACTCAAACGCAATCGCACACGTAAAAGACGAAAAAGATACTGATAAAATATAAGAGGTGGAGGAACAGAAAAAGGACACAAATTTAGAATGAGGGCAAAGAGGAATTCATATTGACAGCCTGCGCTCAGTGTTGCAATAATAAGTATAATTTATTGCTTATTTGGTACAATACCTAACCCATAGTCTTCACGTGCTTGTAAATCTCGATCGTGTAATACTTTTTTCTCGCAGCGAGATAGAGTTTGGTAGACTGGGCATTTGGCAGCATTTTTCATAAAAATACAAGATGCGCAATCGAGCTGAGAGGAACTGGCCGTGACGTCAAAATATACCAGAATGAGAGAGCAAAGACGAACTCGACAAGAAATAGAAGAAGCATCGAACAAAAGGCAGTATTGCCAAATTTTGAATTTGAAAAAGCACCAAATTTTTTTTGGTGTATTTTATGGACTTCATATGTAANAACGGTCGATTTCTTCTGGCATGATTGAAGGTGCTGCACATATTTCGTTGTCGCTTATGATTGTCACTGTGCCATGATTTTGTTTAAATTTTTGTAAAATTGCTTAGCACACTTACGATTGCTATAAATTTTGCTTCCATTTTTTTAAGATTTTCTAATTTGAGGTATCCAAACTAAAAACAAAAGCACCAAAAACGCACCAAGCACAAAACTCAAAAATTTTCGCATTTTGAATACCCACTAAATTTGGTGCGAAAAGCATGAAGTTGGCAACAGTGAATGTAAACAAAAGTATATAATGACGTCAGAGATTGGATGGATGCTGTCAAATCGACGAAGAGAGGGTTAGCGGTCCGCGAATGGCGCGACCTTTATTTTCTGGATCGTGGAACATAACAGTATATTTTTTTTTGGGGGGAACAACAACTACTACCATTCCTAAAAGAAAAGTCCAATGCCAAAGAAAGACCATGCAGTTGTATACACCATGATAAAAACTTAGTACGGTAAAACCGTTCTCTCAATTTGTCGACCATTAATATTTTTTTGAAGTTTGCCAACATTTTTAAATCATATAAAAGTGAGAGCAAAAAAAGGAATTGTTGTTGTTGTAGCGGCTACTAAGCCCCGTTCGGGGCGGTTCATCCATCAACATTGTCCTCAATTTCAGCTAGGGGGAGGCCCAGGAAGTGTGCGACTTCCACAGGGGCTGTCCATAGTGACAGGGGCGTTAGCTGAGTGGGGTTCTCAGGGCATGTGAAGAGGTGCCGGGAGTCATGCGGCGGCTCTCCACATGCCGGGCATTGGTTGGGCACATCCTCGTTGATTCTACTCAAGTAGGAATTGAACCTGCTGCAATAGCCAGAGCGAAGTTGGGCTATTGCAGTGCGGGTCTCCCGAGGCAGACAAAGTTCTGTCCCGTCCACGTCCGGTGGTTGTGTGCCTAGAACGGCATTCACAGGGCGAGAGTCTACATAACTTGAGACTGATTCCCTGTGAATGCCGTTCAGGGCCTGTCGGTAGGTTGACGGGTCCAGAGGTTGTATGATAAACCTTTGGACTTCGCCTGTCAGTTCGTAAAGATGCCTCTTGACGTGCCGTGGCGAGGGCTCTTCCGCGAGCAGCTGTCCGCTGGGATGGCCACGTCTGTAGCTCCCAGCAAGGAACTGCTTGTAGAGCATTATGTTGTGCTCCTTTACTGGGAGCGTCTGGGCCTCGTCATGTAGGTGGTGTTGGGGCGTCATCAGGAGGCATCCTGTCGCAGTTCGTAATGCCGTATTTTGGCCGGTCTGTATCTTCATCCACTGCGTCGTGCTAGTCCCCGGCGACCAAACGAGTGCTGCATAGTTTAGAACCGGCCGGCCATTTGCCTTGTATGTTGCCAACAACGTTTCTTTATATTTGCCCCAAGTGCTACCGGCCAGCGACTTGAGGACATTGTTGCGGCTCTGTACTTTGTTGACAATTGCGGTTGTATGCGCCGAGA
>NW_016157093.1:558352-568562 GCF_001687245.7 Rhagoletis zephyria
ACTCCGAGGATTTTCGGGTTATTCACCGTCGGTATTGTTACGTCATCGACGTGAATACCCAGTTGCAGTCTGACCTCCTTCGTCCAGGTGGTGAAAAGGGTTGCCGAGGATTTCGCAGGGAATAGAGCAAGGCTCCATACAGTGAATAAGCGAGAAGGTTCGGAGAGGTAACCGTTTACTTTCAAGCACAAGTCATCATGCATAGGAGATTATATTAACTCCCTCTGATGGCTGAGTAAGCTTTGAGATGTAATAATTAAACAGTAGCGGGGACAGGACACCACCCTGTGGTACCCCCTGTTTAATTTTACGTGGCTTGCTAGTTTTGTCTCTGAAAATTACTGACGAGTGTCAGGTAATTAGCCGACCACCGTTTGAGTCCCTGTGGGAGTGAGGAGGCCTCTATATCTTCTAGTAGCGTTGAATGACTGACAGTGTCGAACGCCTTGGACAGGTCCAACGCTACTAGAATAGTTCTCTCACAGGGGCGGATTCGGTTAAGGCCACGAGTTATCTGAGTGTTTATGGCGTTAAGTGCTGTTGTTGTGCTATGCACTTTACGGAACCCATGCTGATGCTTCGCTGGGGTCAGGTGGTTCGTAAAGTACGGGAGCAGCAGGGCCTCGAGCGTTTTCGCTACCGGGGAAAGGAGAGTTATCGGGCGATAAGACTCTCCTGTGTTGGCTGGTTTCCCTGGTTAGAGCAGTGTTCGAAGTAGTTGTTGTTTAAGATTGAAAATGAGAATGTGTGTGTGAGTTTGTGTGTAAAATTTCAAAATTAAATTGCTTGCAAACGTTAAGAATTTGAAAAATTCCTCTCAGCGGTTCTACCTTCCCATTTTTTATCATGGTATACAATATAGAAATTAGAAAATTTTAGTTGAGAAAAAGAAGTAGACGCAAAGGATTTCACAAAAATGTGTTGAAATGCTATTATTTTGGGCAAACTTTACTTCAAGGACCCCCGATTTTAGGGGCGGAAGCCTTCTAGTTTTTAAAATATATAGTATCAAAGTTTTTTTTTTTTTACTTGAGAAATCAGCGACACCGTATATTAGACAAAGCAATACAAACATATACGCCAAAAACTCTTGACACCAGTTAAAATTGTTTCAGCATGCATTAATAGGTATTTTTACTTGAGTATCACTTAGGTATGAAGTAATATCGTCTAAAAATTACGTAGGTGAAGCCATTTGCAACTCAGCGTGAATGCTCCAATATAAACAATGAAAGGAATATGTTACCACATGGGTCAAGCAATATAAAAAATATAAATATAATGCTGCTGAACACCTTTTTGCATTGAACGTCTTTCTGCGTAGGCGGCCTGCGGCCGCGCTTAGGGATTATAGCCCTCACTACGTAGAATTTTCCTTTCTGTGCTGCCAAAGAAAAGGGGATGAACACCTTTTGCATAGAACACCTTTCTACGTAGGCGGCCTTCGGCCGCGCTTAGGGGTTATAACCCTCACTACGTAGAATTCTCCTTTCTGTGTTGCCAAAGAAAAGGGGCTGAACACCTTTTGAATAGAACACCTTTCTGCGTAGGCGTCCTTCGGCCTCGCTTAGTGATTATAGCCCTCACTACGTAGAATTCTCCCATGATTCAATAATTATTATATTAATAATGTATTATTATTATTATTATTATTATTATTATTATTATTATTATTATTATTATTATTATTATTATTATTATTATTATTATTATTATTATTAATGTATTATTGAATCATGGAATTCTCCTTTCTGTGTTGCCAGTGAAAAGAGGCGCAACATATTTCTGCCAGGCCCCTCTACACTTTTCAAAAATAAATAACATTTATTGTGCAAATAAATATTCAAGGTAGAGGATCATAACCAATAATCAGAGTTCTCCTTTTTGAATCACAAATATATATATCTTTATATTTGCTTTTAGGAGGCATAAAACCTCAACTCCTCATAAGTGTAAAACTCACGGCGAATAGAGCAAAAAAAGTAAATGCCCGTTTACATACAACTTTGGCGTTGCGTTGGCGTTGGTGTCGCTTCGACAGCTGACTATGAATACATGCATTTATATGAAAGTCTCCATATAACCGAAGTTGGGCAACGCCAACGCCAACACAACGCAGAAAGATGGCCAACTCTCAACTTTTCGCGCGCGTCGTACGTCAGCTGTTCTAAATAATCAAAATTATGTGATTTAATTTTCATTTTTAATCAAATGCGGACAAGAAATATAATTTTTATTGCAATTATTGATGTAAAATTTTGATTTATTTGCCGCTAGTATATTTATTTAGTGACCAAAGTATTCTCTGCTAAGCGTTCATTGTAGCAAGCATGGGCGTTACTCGCGCTGCTGTCAAAGCGACCCCAACGCAACGCCAAAGTTGTATGTGGACGGGCCTTAAAAAAGAAGTAAGCAAACTTCACAAACGTTCTTCTCTTTCATATATTTTATTATTCATTTTGACGATCTGGTAGCATTCTTTTTATGTCAATACGCAAGCCGCCATTTACGCTAGTCAAGGCAAGAATGATAGTAGGTTCTTTCCCGTACGCAACGCGGGTGCTCAAAATAGCCCAGAAATCATTCCCGTACTCAACAAAATGGATAATAGAGAGCGAAAATTCGAACGTATTGGATCGTAAATGTCTTCTTCTTTCTGCCCAAAACAGCCCGGACTTTTTCTCCGGGTAAAAACGGATAAAGCGTCAAAGTGCGTATCAGCTGTTTTGTGTTTACATGTTGCCTGTTTCTAGTGATGTATTTAANATGTATTATTGAATCATGGAATTCTCCTTTCTGTGTTGCCAGTGAAAAGAGGCGCAACATATTTCTGCCAGGCCCCTCTACACTTTTCAAAAATAAATAACATTTATTGTGCAAATAAATATTCAAGGTAGAGGATCATAACCAATAATCAGAGTTCTCCTTTTTGAATCACAAATATATATATCTTTATATTTGCTTTTAGGAGGCATAAAACCTCAACTCCTCATAAGTGTAAAACTCACGGCGAATAGAGCAAAAAAAGTAAATGCCCGTTTACATACAACTTTGGCGTTGCGTTGGCGTTGGTGTCGCTTCGACAGCTGACTATGAATACATGCATTTATATGAAAGTCTCCATATAACCGAAGTTGGGCAACGCCAACGCCAACACAACGCAGAAAGATGGCCAACTCTCAACTTTTCGCGCGCGTCGTACGTCAGCTGTTCTAAATAATCAAAATTATGTGATTTAATTTTCATTTTTAATCAAATGCGGACAAGAAATATAATTTTTATTGCAATTATTGATGTAAAATTTTGATTTATTTGCCGCTAGTATATTTATTTAGTGACCAAAGTATTCTCTGCTAAGCGTTCATTGTAGCAAGCATGGGCGTTACTCGCGCTGCTGTCAAAGCGACCCCAACGCAACGCCAAAGTTGTATGTGGACGGGCCTTAAAAAAGAAGTAAGCAAACTTCACAAACGTTCTTCTCTTTCATATATTTTATTATTCATTTTGACGATCTGGTAGCATTCTTTTTATGTCAATACGCAAGCCGCCATTTACGCTAGTCAAGGCAAGAATGATAGTAGGTTCTTTCCCGTACGCAACGCGGGTGCTCAAAATAGCCCAGAAATCATTCCCGTACTCAACAAAATGGATAATAGAGAGCGAAAATTCGAACGTATTGGATCGTAAATGTCTTCTTCTTTCTGCCCAAAACAGCCCGGACTTTTTCTCCGGGTAAAAACGGATAAAGCGTCAAAGTGCGTATCAGCTGTTTTGTGTTTACATGTTGCCTGTTTCTAGTGATGTATTTAAGTATTGATCGATATTCGGTACCGATTTAATAAGTATCCAATACTCTCGATACTCGGTACCGAAACATTTAGGTTTCGAATAAAAGCGCACATGGCCAAAAATATGGGAAAAAACGGTTCAGGGGAGACTCGCCTATAAAAACCCGAATGTAGGAGCCAATAGGGTTTTTAATACGGATTCAAATGAAAGATGTATGTATATATGTCGGTTCGAGACCCAATTGCAGAGAAACTCTTGTTTGAAGCATTTTTGTTCCAGCTGAATCTGACGATATCATTTTTGTAGGCCTGGGGGCAGATTCTGTAACCAGTTAGGGACAATTTTCGAATCGGCACCGGTTTTGTTGACGTATGATACGAAATATTTATACGACAACAATTGCGATATCGATCCGAAACTTGTCGCTAACTGGTTACAGAATTTCCCCCCTGAAAGGCTTCTTCATCCGTAAAAGCATTTTTCTTGAACCTTGGATCAACTAAGATTAAAACTGATAAAGTAATATTTCTCTGTTGTGATAAGTTCAAGTGTTTTAGCCGATATCATATACATTAGTAATTAAAGTTTTTCCTAAACTTGAAATGCATATAATGACGAAGGTTTAATGTAAAGGCTCGGTATCGGGTACCGAAAAGGAAGTATTGGGTACCGAAAATTCAGCACATTACTAGATGGTTCACAAATTCTGGGCACGAAAAGTATTTCAATTGCCTTTTGAAAATCTGGTCAATAATTTAATAAATATAAACTTTTTAAAATAGTGAAAATTCCACGTTTACCACCCTCTAGCACCGCACCACTTTTTCTATTTTTCTAGCTGAACGGGCCCTATTTTTACTTATGCCCAAACAATTTAGTTTTTCAAATGGACTCGCACAGCTTTAGCAGAGGTTTTCCTAATTTAGGTCTACTCACACGTAAGTGAAAGTTTAATTTAATTCGATATGGATGTTTTTTGAGGTTTTTGCTGTGTTTTTATAATTCGAGTTTTTTCCGGTAAGCCGAACAGATCAGTAGTGCGTTTCTGTAACCTTGCGATACACCCAATATCGTAAAATATAAAGCTCTTTTTTACTTTTATCGCATGCGAGTGTTTCTGAAACTGTGGTGAAAAAAATATTGCGATAAGCGAGTTTTAGTTCTTGCAGCAAAAATCGTCCAATATGAGTGAGAGATGTATGATTTCAATTGTTTTTGATTTTATTAAAACAAATAAATAGTTTTTTTACAGAAAAAGTTTTTATACGAAACACTACTACTATACTTTGGGCCTGTGCCAATCGGTAACTTTTTTTCCATGGTGAGACGGGGTGGAAAAATTTGCTTTTTGCTTTGAATTTCTCTGTGCCAAATGCAAAGTAAAATTTTTACAGTTGAAAAACCAAACAAAGGCTAGTGCGAAAGCTCTATTTTTGCGTGTTCCTGAAATTGTTAAAATTTGTATTTGATTCATAATTTGTAAATAACGTTCACTTTTTTTGTGCCTACATGTTTATAAAGTGTCAAAACTTTACATAGCCCCACGAGCTAGGTACGATTCTGACGTTCGTAGTCACCACGATAAATATCAAATTTTTACTTTGATCCATCAAAACTTCCTCTTTTCTATCAATTGGCACAGGCCCTTTGTACGAAAAAAATGTCTGATGCCGTCAGCAAAAAATATCAAAAATCAACGGCATTTTG
Source organism: Rhagoletis zephyria (assembly GCF_001687245.7). Classification (NCBI taxonomy): domain Eukaryota; kingdom Metazoa; phylum Arthropoda; class Insecta; order Diptera; family Tephritidae; genus Rhagoletis; species Rhagoletis zephyria. The sequence goes on from NW_016157093.1 coordinate 563,849, forward strand.
TAGCAACTTCAAACAAGCAGATTAAGGGTACTAATTTAAAAGCGCAAAACTCTCGCAAACTGGGCAAACTGTGCAATTTAAAACCCTCGCAAGTGAAATATCAAAATTTGTATTGAAAGCTATTTGCACAAAAAGGCAAGGGCATAATCTGATAATAGCTGCTATACTGTATCGAAGGAGAATTCCTTTGTGACAGTGTGTGTCTTTTTTTGTGCTTCTATCGACAGCTTCAGCCTCAACATTTCAATTTCTTTTTCGAGCAACTTAACTCTAAGACTCTCGGACTCGACATTGGCCTCACTGTTAAACAATCGACGCCGGTCATCTTCTTCACGGCTTGTGTGCATTTGTACATCGAACTGCCCATCTATATTGTAGTTTGCAGTTCTGTCTGAATCGTTGTCCGCTATGTTGACCATTACATTGCCCGCTACAATTTCCGCTTCATTGACCGCTACATTGTTTGCTGCAATTACCGCTACATTGTCCGCTACATTGACCTTTGCATTTACCACTACATTTTTCGCTGCATTTACCGCTACATTTTCCGCTACGTTTTTCGCTGCATTTACCGCTACATTTTTCGATGCATTTACCGCTACATTGTCCACTGCATTTGCAGCTTCGTCGAGTATCTCAATGCTTATTTCGTCATGCCTTTCAGCAGCGTTGTCATTGGCTTCGTCAGTTAAATCCACTGGTTCGTTACCTGGGCACAATCCGCGTGCCTCTGCTGATAACTGACTAAGCTTGCTGCTAGTGACGCCTTTAATTGGAGGAGTGTATACTTTTCTGCACTCACGACGTCGTCTCCCATTTTAAACCGCGCGAAAATTTTTATTACAGAAGAAAACTATGTACGTTGGAGTGACTTCGACGACCACTTCTGATGAAAATGCTTAAACGAACTCTAATAAATTACACACGTCTAGTGTGGTTCGTAGTCAATCTGATTCTGATTCTTTTATTCAATGCCAAGATGGTGGTTACCCACGCTCTTAACAAAACAACCAAATCTTAAGGTGTAAAAACAATTGCAAAATAGCTTAAGGGCTAGTTACACATCGTATTTGTTAGTCAACGTGCATACATGCTTATGCTTACAGCTTGCTTATTCGCAACTCACTTCTCTGCTCACTTTACTTGTAGCTTGCTGACTTGTAACTAACTCACTTCGCTGTGGCGGCGCCCGTATATTCCTGCGCTCGTACTTATGGCAACTCTAGAACGTTCTGAAGTTTCATGATTCAATAATCAAAGGTTTGCTCATTATTGACATTAGAGTTTTGACACTCCCTTAACTCCCTTACAAAAGCTTTGCACACACACACGAACCCACACACAGTGCCTTGCTAAGGGAGTCGATTTTGTCATGAGCGAGAAAACTGTTTTTTGAGCAAACCTTTTATTATTGAATCATGCTAAAGTTTATCGCTCATTCTCTTTCTCTCGCTGTTCGCAGTGTTCATCCAACTTGACGTGTCTCTTTGTGGAACATTCTACGTCATTCCTCGAACATTCTGCCTATTTCTCGTTGTTCGCTTCGCGTTGCCGCAGTATTCGTCACACACTTTCCAAGTGGACCATCATCTTGTTTCTTGGTCTCCCAACGGTCTGGATCCGATACACTGCGTCATTTATCCGTTTTACGACCTTATACGGACCTTCCCAGTTGCATTTTGGGGACAAACCTTTCTTTCGTTGTCGATTGTACAGCAACACCAAATCTCCTTCCTGTAAACCCTCGGAATTCATCGCCTTATCATACCTGGCTTTCATCTTGTCACTCATAATTTGTTGCGCTGTCTCACAAGAGCATTTATCTCTCTCAGCTCCTCTTCCAGGATGTTTGACGTCTCTTATCCAATTCTTCTAGCAACACCAGTCACCCCAAACTTCAGATCACTAGGCAAACGGAGCTCACTGCCGAATATTACCCTTGTAGGAGTTTTACTCGTTGTTTCAGGCACTTCTGACCGGTATCCCATCAGGAACAAGGGTGTGCGGACATCCTAATCTTTTTGATTCTTGTCCACGACCTTCCGCAAATGCTCTTCCAGGGTTCGGTTGAACCGTTCTACCATGCCATCTTATTCGGGATGAAGATCCGTCGTTCCAGTTTTCCGGATACCCAGTATCTGGCACATCTCTTGGAACACCGACGATTCAAAATTTCTTCCCTGGTCAGAGTGCAGCTCTATAGGTACACCGTATCTCGCAACCCAATTGTATGTGAATACCTCCGCTACTGTTTTAGCTTCCTGAAGAGGTTAGAGATTGTTAAATAAATGCTAACGATGGCCAAATTGTAGTACAATTAACTTTATTGTACAACAAACAATTTACAATACTTGCTAAGTAAAAACACTAAACTAAATACTAAACTTGTTAACACAATTAAACTTATAGCTTGCTTATTCGCAACTCACTTCTCTGCTCACTTTACTTGTAGCTTGCTGATTTGTACCTCACTCACTTCGCTGTGGCGTGGCTCTTATATACCTGCGCTCGAACGCATGGCAACTCTCGAACTTTCTGAAGTTCATCGCTCATTCTCTTTCTCGCGCTGTTCGCAGTGTTCATCCAACTTGACGTTTCTCTTTGTGGAACATTCTACGTCATTCCTCGAACATTCTGCCTATTTCTCGTTGTTCGCTAAATGTTGCCGCAGTACTCGCCACATTAAATTAAAATTTAATGGGCTACAAAACTGCATACAAAAAAAATTACCGAAAATTTTACCAAAATAGTTAGAAATTTTCCTGAAAATTTGGCAAGTTTTCCTGATTTTTAGAACAAGTTTGAAACTTATGTTCAAATAGTTTATATTATAAAATTATGTTTTTATAACAAATTTACGAAAAAATGTTTGCGTGAAAAACATTATGAACAGATATTGTAACAAGTAATTTTTAAGTAATTCTCATATACAAATTTAAGATTATCGTTAATTTCTTCATGACCCAATGCTCAGTTTTAAACCAGTAGTTTATTATTATTGGACCACCTGCGAGGTAACATCCCTCCTTTAAAAAAGGAATTATAGAAATCGGTTAACGTGGCCCAAAGTTATGCGGTAACTTACATAAAAAAAAAACAGTATTCCGACGAATTGATAACCTTCTTCTTTTTGTGAAGTTGGTGAAAAATAAATTATACGTGAAACTTTTTTTGGTTTGTGTATATTTTATTGAATAAATCTGAAAATATAGCGCATTATATTTGCGAAGAAATGAGTGTTTGTATGTTGTAGACATACTTGATAAATTTAATTTAAATAGTAGATAAGCCACTTCTTACTTTTTGCTTCAATTTGTCACAGTTACACAAGAACATGTGTTCTTCATTCTGATAGTTTGTGTAATTTTAACAAAACTCGCCACCACCAATATATCGGAAGGTGAGTTTTTTTGAGTTACGGAAACACTACGGATATCGTTTGCGATATCAACTATGCGATACCGCGTTATGAAAAAACTTGCGATATAATATCGCATTAGTTACAGAAACGCAATACAGGGCTCGAATCGTCACATAAAAACACACTTTCTGGGTTAAGACATACGTGAACGTACTCTTTACCGCATTCCGCTTATACGTAAGGTATCACGTAATTTTCTTTCGTATGGTTTTCGAACCGTGAACGGATGTTACGATTCGAGCCCAGGTTTTAATACAGTTTGTTTTTAAACGTTTCAATACCTGAATAAAAACGTGGTTAATAAAAAAAAAACCGATTTTTGTAAACGGTGCCCATCCCGAGAAAGTACGATAGATGGAAGAACCATGCCATGAGTGCGAGCACAGGTATATAAGGGCGCTGCTACAGCGCGTAAAGTAAGACATATCTCGTAAGATTTATCGCATACCTAACTATGGGTTTAGCAACTATTTTTATACCCAAACGCACTTGTTCACAAGGGTATTATAACTTTGTTCGCATAAAGGTAGTTTGTAATACCATGTCCCCACCAAAAAGTTAACCATCTCAAATCGAACTTAACCACATCACTAACTATTGCTGTCCACACTGCGGTTTGAGGTTTATAAAAATGTAAGGAACAGTGTTCGGATGTCAAAATCGATTCAGGACTAAATTACTTCAAAAATCGGAGCAAAAATAAATTTTCGAACTAGATTCAACTTTTTATTTTTGTTTCTGACATTAATTGTTGGAGTAAAATATTTTCTATTCTTGCAAAATAAGAACGCGAGGCAATGTAAGGATAATATGTTACATATTTAGGTAATTTTTAGCATTTTCTATATAGTAGAACGTATCTAACACTTAATTTTCTAAAAAGCAAACCTTTTCTACTTTATATAAATTTCATTCTACATATATTTTTTAACAACTTAAGTAAAGTTCTGCATCCGCCAATTTGTACAGCCATACATCAAAAAATAACGCAGTTACTTTATTGACGCCTTGTTATGAAAGAGTTACTTTTTAACAGTGAGATTTTGCTAACTTTCAATTTTTTACTGAAACCGGTGGTGAACACTCAAAAAACGGCCCCAAGAGGGGCATAACATGATTGAAAAAAACGGAATATAGTTGAAGTCAAGCGGGTAGAGTACTAGATTTCAAATTTTTCAAAACCGGTGTAAATCTAATCTGATCTTAGTGGACTCCAAACACTAGTAGGCAACGAATTTTTTACATTTTAACGCTAATGACCCACAGATGGCGGGAAAACACAGGGTTGTATCA
>NW_016157093.1:568703-569496 GCF_001687245.7 Rhagoletis zephyria
AATTAACTCTTCTTTACTTGAATAAAAGTGTAAAATAGTGGTGCTTGTGATGTAAACAAACGCTCAGCTGACGAACCCGCTTTCGCAAACTTTTTCTCAAAACCAGTTACAAATACAACGTCGCGTTCTTACGTCATCTTGTATTTTTGGTTCATGGGGTTGTATCAGACTTTCGACGTGGTTTCGAGGTGGTTAGCAAGAATGATAGAATACAAGATTGCGCCGTCCTGGGCGTTGACATTTGTGTACCACAAGTAAACAAAGAATAGAGCGAAAAGAAGAACGAGTTGAAACAGCCAAAGCAGTTCACTTTACTGCGAAAAACGTGTTCTAATTTTGCTAAATGCGAAAAGATTGCATTTTTCACCTAATCTATAAGAGAACAGTGAACATTGTGGTGCACTCCATTGCTTTGCAATTGAGGCTGCTTCAGCAATCGTTTTAGTGCACTTTATTGCTTTGCAATTAAGGCTGCTGCAGAAAACTGCAGCAGCATCTCTGCGGGACTGATTAGTTAACTTGCTAATGGCGGCTGCGTGGAGCAGAAACAAAATCATTGTGAGGAAATGCTGTTAATATAATAATAGAGAAACATTTCGGGAACGGCTTTGCCGTGCCCTATGTACACAAAATGCAGCGATTCGTCCCAGCGCTACACTTGCATCTACGCTTCTTGCCTCTTGACGGTTGTCGCAATTTAACACACAGCACTTCATTGTATTAGTTTTTACGCAGTCTTCAACTCAAATATCACTCACAAATTGCAAATTAACACGATTTAAACTGATTTTTC
>NW_016157093.1:572621-584516 GCF_001687245.7 Rhagoletis zephyria
CGACACTGTCAGTCATTCAACGCTACTAGAAGATATAGAGGCCTCCTCACTCCCACAGGGACTCAAACGGTGGTCGGCTAATTACCTGACACTCGTCAGTAATTTTCAGAGACAAAACTAGCAAGCCACGTAAAATTAAACAGGGGGTACCACAGGGGGGTGTCCTGTCCCCGCTACTGTTTAATTATTACATCTCAAAGCTTACTCAGCCATCAGAGGGAGTTAATATAATCTCCTATGCATGATGACTTGTGCTTGAAAGTAAACGGTTACCTCTCCGAACCTTCTCGCTTATTCACTGTATGGAGCCTTGCTCTATTCCCTGCGAAATCCTCGGCAACCCTTTTCACCACCTGGACGAAGGAGGTCAGACTGCAACTGGGTATTCACGTCGATGACGTAACAATACCGACGGTGAATAACCCGAAAATCCTCGGAGTCACCTTCGACAGTCTGCTCTCCATCTCGGCGCATACAACCGCAATTGGCAACAAAGTACAGAGCCGCAACAATGTCCTCAAGTCGCTGGCCGGTAGCACTTGGGGCAAATATAAAGAAACGTTGTTGGCAACATACAAGGCAAATGGCCGGCCGGTTCTAAACTATGCAGCACTCGTTTGGTCGCCGGGGACTAGCACGACGCAGTGGATGAAGATACAGACCGGCCAAAATACGGCATTACGAACTGCGACAGGATGCCTCCTGATGACGCCCCAACACCACCTACATGACGAGGCCCAGACGCTCCCAGTAAAGGAGCACAACATAATGCTCTACAAGCAGTTCCTTGCTGGGAGCTACAGACGTGGCCATCCCAGCGGACAGCTGCTCGCGGAAGAGCCCTCGCCACGGCAGGTCAAGAGGCATCTTTACGAACTGACAGACGAAGTTCAGAGGTTTATCAAACAACCTGTCAACCCACCGACAGGCCCTGAACGGCATTCACAGGGAATCAGTCTCAAGTTATGTAGACTCTCGCCCTGTGAATGCCGTTCTAGGCACACAACCACCGGACGTGGACGGGACAGAACTTTGTCTGCCTCGGGAGACCCGCACTGCAATAGCCCAACTTCGCTCTGGCTATTGCAGCAGGCTCAATTCCTACTTGAGTAGAATCAACGAGGATGTGCCCAACCAATGCCCGGCATGTGGAGAGTCGCCGCATGACTCGCGGCACCTCTTCAAATGCCCTGAGAACCCCACTCAGCTAACGCACCTGTGGAAGTCGCACACTTCCTGGGCCTCCCCCTAGCTGAAATTGAGGACAACGTNGAGGATGTGCCCAACCAATGCCCGGCATGTGGAGAGTCGCCGCATGACTCGCGGCACCTCTTCAAATGCCCTGAGAACCCCACTCAGCTAACGCACCTGTGGAAGTCGCACACTTCCTGGGCCTCCCCCTAGCTGAAATTGAGGACAACGTTGATGGATGAACCGCTCCGAACGGGGCTTAGTAGCCGCTACAACAACAACAATTCCTTTTTTTTTTGGCATTGGACTTTTGTTTTAGGAATGGTCCTTCTTTGGCATTGGACTTCTGTTTTGGGAATGGGTTTCTAATTTTAATGCTAAATGGCAAGAATAAAAGATGATGGCACCGTTTTTTGACACTTTTATTTTTCTTTTTGGCACAATTTGGTACTTTTTTTCCTCAATATGGCATTTCATATCATGATTTCATATCAAAGGGAAGTTGGCAACCCTGAGCCCATACCTAATTTGACAGTTTTTTGGCACAGACGAAAAAAAAATTGTGAATTTTCTAGGACCAGCAGCAATAGGTGTTTTTGTGGAAAATAATCGGAAAATAATTTTCTTGAGCTTACCATGGCAGCGGAGGAGACGAATCCCTTCGCCGCGTTACTAAACGAGCCGGAAGGGCAAAGTGGCTTCAATCAAGAGTTGCTAGAACGCATTCTCCTCTTTACATTGCGTATAAGCGGAGTATACAGTACAAGTGGACGCGCACTCATATCCATGGCTGATACAATCGTAACCACAGATGATACATCAACAGTGAGTGAGGAGTTGTTGGCTCACGCTATATTTGAACGATTAATGCTCCAAAATCCTCAAGAACACTTGGTTGCATCCAGCACAAGCGTCGCTGATGATGACGCAGCTTTGGAAACGCGAGTAATTTGTTATCTGCACCGAGCGTTTATTACTTGCGAACAAACAAAGAATGAGTTACCTGAACAAAAGGAAGCTTGCGAAAGGATAAGAAAACTTATACTGACCAATGCGAGTACTTGTACACGTCAGCCTGAATTGTTCACAAATCAGAGCTTGTCAACTCAATGGTTGAGTGTTCTGGAACAATCTGATCCATCAGATGTGACAACACAAGAGTTTTTTGTACAAACTGTTATCAAAGTAATGGCTGAAGATGATCAACTTGAAGCGCTGGGCGCATTAAAGGCCATTTTTTACCCGATGTTGGCTGAGGTGCAAAAGCAGTTGACTAATGTCAATCTAATAACAATCAAGAAACTCACCTTTTGGACGCTAGGTTATTTCGTACACGACAAGCGGGTTCCACAGTTGGGTGAAGTGTTAATTGACTACACTACACCCAATCCAAACGCCAAGGGTGTGTAACTATACATTATATATATATGTACGTACATTTCCTCAATTAATTACATTTATTTGTATTCCTTAGGTAGTGAATATATGGACACTTTATTGGGACAGTTGCTTTGCCTCTCCATTATGCCTAGAAAATCCAATGGACCCTTTGAATTCTTCGCAGATATTAGTTTGGAGAACCAACATTCTGACCCGTCACTATGGCAACTTATGGCCATACATCAGGATGCTGTGTTTGCGCTCGTCAAGCAGTTGTTGGTCTTGAGTCCAACTACTAAAAAGAAAACTTTGCAGTGGATTGCCAATTGCTTGCATGCGAATACCTCACGTGGCCATTTATGGAGTAATATTAATTTACCATTTGAACAGGTTATTAATCAAAACGCTAGTGATTCGTTTATGATTGGTTTAACAGCTGTGCTACTACGTCTTTGCACGCCATTGTGTGAGCCCACAATGAAGGTAAGTGCACATAAATTTTTAAAGAACATTTGTGTTTAAATTTACGCATGGGGTAGTAAATTGGACTTAAAATATGCTATACCTACCGTGACCAGGTTTCTGTGCACAAAAATCGGGACATTTCTAAAGCATCATATCCGAACACACAATTTTATTTTTATAAGCTTTTATTTAACTTGGTCATCCCGCGGAAATCGCGACATGTTAGAGATTTGAAATTTTCAGCATAGTGCCAATCACGACGACAATGCAATTTAAAATATAAATGAATTCCCTATATGGTCCAGGGGTCTTGATTTAAAGGCGGTCAAAAAATAGCAAGATTTATGGCTAACAGAGCGTAATTTGCCAAGGAACGTAAAACTACTATAAAATTTTTGAAGCTGCCGGCGCGCCGCGGCGGTAGTGTAGCAAAGCTATTTGTGGCAAATTCTAGATATCAACGCAGTCTCGATATGAACCTCGTTATAGGCATCATATCAAGGAGATACAATTAGAAGACTCCAGATGTCGCCCCGCCGGAAGAAGTTAAATATTGCGCCTAAGTATATGCCATGCTACAGCGGAAATGGACGACACGCTATTTCTTTAAATAAAATTAACTGCTGCTATATGTACATATGTATGTTTATACAAAACGTAAGCAATCAACATTTTGCTTGCCAAGTCTTCTGTTCTCTTTCATTGCAAGTTGAATTATTTTAGTATCTATCGCAAGATTTTGTACATAAAACAAAATAACACATTTTAATATACAATGCTTTTATAAATGGACCAAAAATTAGAAATTAAAATAATTAAAAAAAAAATATTTTTTTAAAACCAAGCTTTTATTCAGCATGTACACAATCAAAGGAATAAAACAAGTAATTTTTAGCAAAAAAAAAAACCGACTTCAACTCTCATATAAAAAAAAAATATATAAATATCTCATGATCCGCTGATCGGATCTTAACCAGATTAGTATGGGACCACCTCTGAGACACTNAAAAAAAAAAAAAAAAAAAAAAAAAAAAAAAAAAAAAAAAAAAAAAAAAAAATCCGACGAACTGATAACCTCCTCCTTTTTTGGAAGTCGGTTAATAAAGTAGTGTAACAAAAGATTTTTTTGCATAGTTGGTTAGGTATGTATATGTATGTCTGTATGCAGATATTTAAATGCCGGTTTGCTATTCGCGCGACAAACTTTTTTAAAAACGAAGCAAATTAGTACAAATTGTTAGTAATTTTCATTAGAGTTTGAATAACTCCTTTCACTAAATGGCTTTTAGTAACTTTAACTACACCTTAACTTATTTTATTTTATTCATTTTAGTGCAGTTTTGACAAAATTTGCTTGCTAAAAAATCTTTTGTTACACTACTTTATTTTATTCCTTTGATTGTACATGCTAAATAAAAGCTTGTTTTTAAAAAATATTTTTTTTACATTATTTTATTATAATTAAAATACATAACATCTTTTAATACAGTTTTATTTAAAACAAAACATTAAAAAGGGAAAAGACATTTAGCAAGTTTTGGGTACTTTTCTATGTATAAGAAATTATTATTATTTTTTTTTAAGAAAATATTTGCAGAACGTTTATAAAAATTCGACGAATTTTAACAAATGATCAAAATTTTACACATTTTCAGTTTTTTTAGAATTGTTTTGAGTATGCAGTTTTGTAATTACTTTAGCATAATAAAGTGCTAGTTTCCAGACGCTAGAAAATCGCGTTGATTTGTCAGAATTTTTCGGTCACGCTGCACAGTGTAAAATTTGACCCATCTAGCTGCTTTTAATTCTGTAATTCGCATTCAGGCAATCGCTCGCTCTATCTTCGTTCAGGTACTCGGCTACGTCTAATAATAACGGTTTTTCCTTCTCTTTCTCTCGCGACGCTATATATAATATATAAGCATCGCGACACGTAATTTATATACACTTTACTTAAAAAAAAAACTAAACAAAAACACTCGAATCAGTGCGAACTCCGTTAAAATAGTGGGCATAAGCCCCCAAATGGGCGATATCGAACCTCTCCATACAAATAGGTTCAAACACCTGAACCCAGACGAATACTTAAGTGCACCAGCCATAAAAAACAAACGTCCAAGAGCGGAAGAGTTCCCCTTGCTAAATGAAATACGTCAAAATGATGACCACATTCCCCGCTTTTTAGTCATCACTGCCATCTCAAACTTAACTGTGCAGCAAATTGGACCGATAGCTTCCTATAATGTATTCCAAATAAAAAAAGGTATAAACACTATATCTCGCGACTACATAGATGTCACCCCTTAAAATCTGGAGAACTTCTGCTTAAAACTTCTAACAGAGTTTCGTGATAGCCAACTATGTCGACATTGTTCCAGTAAAAAAACACCCCATGCCAACCTAAATTCTATCCAGGCAAGATTCTACCTTCAAAAACATAATCGACATTTCAGAGGAAGAGCTAACATAAGAACTCGCATCTCAAAAAGTGATCCACGTAAAAAAAAAATTGAAGAAAGTTGACAGTAACTTGATACCAACAGGAGCCGCAATTGTTACATTCGATCTCATTCGGCGACCCGAATACCTCAAGCTTGGCTGGGAAAGCGTCAAAATTGAAGAGCACATTCCTAATCCCATGCGATACAACAACTGCCAGAAACTGGGCCATACGAGAATACACACAACCGCACCACCACCCACACGCCGCCGCCAACAACTCTTGGTTCCTCCTACAATCTGCACGGTATGTCAGACCAGGATATTCCGTAATGTGACATCAGTCAAGTGCAACACCTGCCTTGGCTGGTGCCACTTTAGGGCATGTTCAGGTCTGCGCACCACGCGTAACTGGACGAGGAACTTCGAGGGCCCGTATTGCGCAGCACGATGGCAAACCTCAACCGCGGCCCCACCCACCACCATCACAGGACGGCAACCACCTCAGCAGCGCACACAGCCAATGTCGACACGACCACACACACCTCTCACACCCCGCATTACCACACGTCTCCCGAACCACATGAAGCTCCTTCAATTTAACTGCAACGGGCTTCAGAGCAAGATCGAGGAGATAACCGTCTTTATGGGAAGGCATGGTATACTGATAGCTGCGGTCCAAGAGACGAAGTTGCACAGCAATTCAACATTGTTGAATTGTGCCGGGTACAACGTGCACCGTCGAGATCGCAAGCGAGATAATGGTGGTGGCTTAGCGTTCATTACGCACCACACCGTGCAGTATCGTCTTATCGAAGCAGACATCGACTGCAGGGATACCACCCTAGAATGTCATTGCATTGCTATCCGGTCAGGCGAAATTGAGCTCGACGTTTATATACCCCCTGTCACCTGCTGCCCGGCAGGATATTACCCTGACATAGGTGCGCTCCTCAGAGGTGAAAACCGAATGGTAGTAGGCGACTTTAATGCGCACCACGATCTTTGGCACTCAAGCCTGTCAAACGATCGTAGGGGAACCGATCTGGCTGAGATAGACGATTCGACATTCTGCACAATGAACGACGACGCACCCACCAGGGTTATGGGTAGCTGCTGCAGCTCGCCAGACATAACAATAGTCAGCGCTGGTCTGATAAACAGCATATCATGGCGACCTATGCTGTCCTTGGCATCAGACCATCTGCCCATAGTCATCTCGATCGATAAACCAACCGAATTTGCATCCGCGGAGCATCGAACCTCTATCAACTTCTCCAAAGCTGATTGGATAGGCTTCGCGGAATTTACTGAAAACACCTTCGCTGCTCTCCGCACACCAACCGACGTCCACCTTGGTGAACGTAAGTTCCGCTGGGCTGTCACCGCTGCTGCAGCTCGCTTCGTACCGGCAGGATGCATCACGGACCCACGTCCAAATTTCCCTGCCGAAGCGGCTGTTCTAGCCGATGAGCGTGACAGCCTTCGTCAGGCCGATCCCGGAGATCCCCGTATCAGGGATCTCAACGCGGAGATTCGGCAACTAGTGAACGTATATAAGCGGAAGAAGTGGGAAGAACCTCTGAAAACCTGTAACTTCACCTCTGGTGTGAGTAAGCTATGGTCGACCGTGAGTTCACTGTCCAATCCGACAAAGCACGACGACAGAGTCGAAACTTCTTTCGGCGACCATGCCTCGTCGGACCCGGAGCGATGCGCGAGCTACTCTAGCCGGCAGTTCATACTGCATCCTCCGGTGGACAAAACTAAGCGTCGAGTGACCAGAAGGTTGCACAAACTGCCAACAAATTGTGCACCCCTTGCTTTCACCTGCGGTGAAGTTCAGGTGGCTATCGGGAAGGCGAAAGCCTCCAAAGCTATGGGTCCCGACGGAATATGCATGCTGATGCTGAAAAATTTGGGTCCTGCCGGAGTAGCGTACCTAATGGAGGTCCTCAATTTGTCTATGGCCACTCTCATCATCCCAGACATCTGGAAGGTAGGGAGAGTGGTCCCACTACTCAAACCGGGGAAACCCGCCAACAAAGGAGATTCGTGTCGACCGATAACACTCCTTTCCCCGGTAGCGAAGACACTTGAGGCCCTGCTGCTCCCGTATTTCGCGAACCACCTGACCCCAGCGAAGCATCAGCATGGTTTCCGTAAAGTGCACGGCACAACAGCACTTAGCGCCATAAACACTGAGATAACTCGTGGCCTTAACCGTAAACGTCCCTGTGAGAGAACGATTCTAGTAGCGATATAGAGGCTAGTAGAAGATATAGACGCTTCCTCTCTCCCACATAGCCTCAAACGGTGGTCGGCAAATTATCTGAGTGGTCGACACTCGTCGGTAATGTTTAGAGACAAATCGAGCAAACTTAGAAAAATGAAACAGGGGGGTCCACAGGGGGGTGTCCTTTCCCCACTACTGTTTAACTTTTACATTTCAAAGCTCCCTCAACCACCAGAGGGAGTCTTGATTGTCTCTTACGCCGACGATTGCTCGATCATGGCGACTGGGAATTGAATTGATGGCCTGTGTTCGAAAAAAAACGGGTATCTCTCCGAACTTTCTCGCTTCTTCACTGCAAAGTGTCTAGCCCTGTCCCCTACGAAATCCTCTGCGACCCTGTTCACAACCTGGACGAAGGAGGTCAGGCTACCGCTGGGAATTCACGTCGATGACACACCAATTCCGACGGTGAATAATCCCAAAATACTCGGAGTAACATTCGACAGCCTGCTCTCCTTCTCTGCGCACGCAACCGCTATTGTCAATAAAGTACAGAGCCGCAACAAGGTCCTCAAGTCGCTAGCCGGCAGTACTTGGGACAAAGGCAAAGAAACGTTGCTGGCAACATACAAGGAAATCGGCCGGCCGGTTTTAAACTACGCAGCATCAGTGTGGTCGCCGGAGACTAGTAGGATGCAGTGGATGAAGCTACAGACAGCACAAAACACAGCACTCAGGACAGCGACCGGATGCCTCCTGATGTCACCAGAACACCACCTCAATGATGAGGCGAAAATGCCCCCCATTAGGGAGCACAACACGATGCTCTGCAAGCAGTTTCTGGTTGGGAGCCACAGATGTAGCCACCCAAATAGACAGCTGCTTGCAGAGGAGCCCTCGCCAAGGCACGTCAGGAGGCATCGATATGAACTGACGGACGAAGTCCAGAGGTTCATTAAGCAGCCTCTGGACCCGTCAACTTACAGATAGGCCCTGAACGGCATTCACAGGGACGCAGTCTCGAGTTATGTAGACACTAGACCTGTGAATACCGTTCTAGGCACACAAACACCGGACATTGCCGTGACGGAGCTCCATCTGCCTCGGGAGACCAGAACAACAATAGCCCAACTTCGCTCTGGCTACTGCAGCAGGCTAAACTCATACCTGAGTAGGCTAAATGCGGATATGCCGAACGAATGTCCGGCATGCGGAGAGACCCCTCACGACTCGAAACATCTCTTCGCATTCCCGGAAAACCTCACAACCCTAACGGCGCCGTCCCTGTGGACCGTCCCCACAGAGGCTGCACGCTTCTTGGGGCTGCCGTTAGTGGAACTCGACGACAACGTCTGAGATATCAACCGATCTGGGCGGGGTTGTTGTAGCCGCTACAACAACAACAACAAGAAATGGTGTAGCAACGTCGAAATGTATAGAACGTGCGCTCTGATCCCTCCTCATGAAACTTACGTAAGACCCTATTGTGTTAACTGTGACAATGGTACACATCGACATGCCCTACTTTCCTCAAACATAAGTCAGTTAATAAGCTAAAAATCGATCGACGATGTACCGCTCGATAAGCGTGGACCATTTATAATAGCAACCCCACTGCATACAACATTCAACCATACCGTAGACAACCACCTCTAACGATAGCAAAAATCGTAGCCGGCTCTGCTACAGCCAAACCAATACCTAACGGCATTCAAAGTAAATAGTACTCTATTGACACAACAAACAACAAACCAAAACAACAAATCATCCGACTCAAGCAAAAAACCACAACAACTAAACGCAAATATTAGTACAAATACACACATACAAAAACTAAACTTCCCAAACCGAAAAGAATCAGCAAAAAGCAGTCGCCCAAAAACGGTAATAACTCAGCAACAACTTCAACAAAAGCAGCACAGAAGTCAAAACCACTAAATCGTATCAGTCACATTGCACCAGCATGCCCCACGCTCCTACACTCAGCGTCATCGAAATCACACCTTGCAGCCAATTATACACCAGTTTTACAGATTTAAAAGTTCTCATCACTCCTGAAACGTAGAAATCCACCCTACCCAACAATCCTAAAGATAATATTTAAAACACCCAATAAATACTAACAAAATTAACACAATTATTTCCATTATACAGTGGAACATAAACGGATATACAAACAACTACCACCAACTCGAACTTATACTTAATGAATATTTATTTATTTTATTTATTTATTTATTACGGTCGTATGACCTACATATATATATTCATATGACACATATAGAACTAAAATTACAAAGTCCACATCTATTCATTAAAAGTGGGGATAGCGTAATGCTAATTTTCTTATACACTTATTTTAATTTTTATTTTAATCTAGGTGAAATATAGCTTATGCATAATCAATTCCCCCTCTATCCTCGTACTAATTGAAAGCCATATTCCACACAATTATGCTACATTTACTCCCAAAAATTACATCGGATACTTCCACAACATACCCCACATCACCAAAAAGAGACAGCGAACCGCCGTTTTAGTAAAAAGAATGATAATTCACAAGCGTATAATTACACAATCCTGCATAACCTCTGTCGCAATTGAAATAGTGTCCGCAGAAAAACTAGTGGTAATGTCAATCTACATTCCCCCAACGCAAAACTTCTCAGTACTAGACCTAAACCGACTAATTACACAGGGTGGCAGCAAATGCATAATAAGAGGCGACTTAAATGCATGGAGCACTATTTGGGGTTCCAATCACATCAATTCAAGGGGCCGAATTGTTGAAGAGATGCTAATGTCTTCCAATCTGGTTTGCCTAAACGACGGCACTCCTACGCACTTTTCAATGCACTCTACTTTCACCAGCATTGACCTCACTCACTGCTCTGCGACTCTTTCTCCACAGTGCACCTGGCGAGCTCGTTATTTATTATATGGCAGCGATCATTACCCGATTCTTACGCAACTTAATTCAGTAAATGCACAACGCCACTACAAACCTAACAGTAAATTCAAAACGGACCAAGCTGACAGGACGAATTTCATCACTTATTGCAACCAACTTACACTAAACTCCGCTCAAATAATGTACATCAAGAATCATTAAAACTAGCCACAATTAGTCGCAATGCAGCACACTTTGCTATCCCCCAATCTAAGCCGCATTACCAAAAAAAGAAGGTTCCCTGCTGGGACGCCAATTTATCTACTTCTCGCGAAAAAAAAAAATAAAAATGCGTGGCACAATTTCAAACGCTGCCGATCAATGCCTACAAAAAAGACAACGCTTTATTGAAAAGATCTGAAAAATTAGCTAAGAGGAGTAAAATTGAAGAACTTACCGCAAACATAAACCCTACTACAAGCACTAGCAAAATATCGAATGACATAAAGTTGCTAACCGTTACCCCGAAACAGTCCCACATCCTCTGCATTGATACGCAGAACGGCCCGTTAACAATGCTCAAAGACATCGCAAACCATTTCACTTTTTTTCATTCAGCTACTTCCTCTGATGCGAATTTCCCTAGAGACTTCCGCGAGAGCAAACCCAATCGACTCCAAAACGAACCTACAATTAGCCTTCCGCTATCCCACGATGCCAAGCAAATCGATTCCAAAATCTGCCTCATCGAGTTAGAATATGCACTTTCTAATCTAAAAAGCACAACTCTCTGGCTTGATACCTACTCGACTGAAACAAAGATTACTCGATTTGTACAATTTAATGCTAGAAACTGGGTCCCTCCCTCATCAATGGAAAACTTCGTGTACCATCCCCATCCTCAAGCCCCATCCATAAGCCATCTGATGATCCGAATAGTTATAGGCCTATCTCTCTACATCTATGCTTAGGAAAACTTTCGAAAAAATCATTGTGGCGGTGGTACGCGAAAAACGAAACTCATAAGCCCAAACCAGGTAGCATACAAAAAGGACATAGCACATCGACGCACTTCTTCACTTGACTATTACATTTCGAATGCGCTCTCTGCTAAAAACCACGTGTCCATACTAGCGATTGATTTTCAAAAAGCTTTTGACCACATATGTAAAGGGTGAACACACCAAAACTGCGACACTTTGGGAAGCTTATAACTTACCCAAAATGAATCCAATATTTTGAAATTCAAATACCATAAGTTGACCATGACCTTAGTTGGACGTAGAAGAAATTT
>NW_016157093.1:587019-609182 GCF_001687245.7 Rhagoletis zephyria
ACTCCTGCCTCGGCTGGTGCCACTTTAGGGCGTGCTCAGGACTTCGCAACACGCGAGATTGGACGAGTGACTATGTGGGCCCCTGCTGTGCTGCCCATCCGTCGCATCCCCCCCCCGCCACACCGCCACCCACCACCACAAGGCAGCACCCCGTTTTGCAGCACGTACAGCAGGGGGCCGGCAGGCAACACAGCTCTTTAACACCACACATCACAATCGGTCTCCCAAGGCACACAAAAGGTGCTACAATTTAACTGTAACGGATTCCAGAGCAAGATCGAGGAGATAACTGTCCTTATGGGAAGGCATGGAATATTAATAGCTGCGGTCCAAGAGACGAAGTTGCACGGCAATTCAACCCTGTTGAATATGCATGTTGATGCTGATGTTTGGGTCCTGCGGGAGTAGCATACCTAACGGAGGTCCTCAACCTGTCTATGGCCACTCTCGTCATTCCAGACATCTGGAAAATGGCGAGAGTGGTCCCACTGCTCCAACCGAGGAAACCAGCCAACAAAGGAGTCTTATCGCCCGATAACTCTCCTTTCCCCGGTAGCGAAGACACTCGAGGCCCTGCTGCTCCCGTATTTTACGAACCACCTGACCCCAGCGAAGCATCAGCATGGGTTCCGTAAAGTGCATAGCACAACAACAGCACTTAACGCCATAAACACTCAGATAACTCGTGGCCTTAACCGAAACCGCCCCTGTGAGAGAACTATTCTAGTAGCGTTGGACCTGTCCAAGGCGTTCGACACTGTCAGTCATTCAACGCTACTAGAAGATATAGAAGCCTCCTCACTCCCACAGGGACTCAAACGGTGGTCGGCTAACTACCTGACACTCGTCAGTAATTTTCAGAGACAAAACTAGCAAGCCACGTTTAATTATTACATCTCAAAGATTCCTCAACCACCGGAGGGTGTTAATATTGTCTCCTATGCTGACGATTGTTCGATCATGGCGTCTGGGAATGGAATTGATGACTTGTGCTCGAAAGTAAACGGTTATCTCGCCGAACTTTCTCGCTTCTTCACTGCAAGGAGCCTTGCCCTATCCCCTGCGAAATCCTCGGCAACCCTTTTCACCACCTGGACGAAGGAGGTCAGACTGCCACTGGGTATTCACGTCGATGGCGTAACAATACCGACGGTGAATAACCCGAAAATCCTCGGAGTTACCTTCGACAGTCTGCTCTCCTTCTCGGCGCATACAACCGCAATTGTCAACAAAGTACAGAGCCGCGACAATGTCCTCAAGTCGCTGGCCGGCAGCACTTGGGGGCAAATATAAAGAAACGTTGTTGGCAACATACAAGGCAATTGGTCGGCCGGTTCTAAACTATGCAGCGCCCGTATGGTCGCCGGGGACTAGCAGGACGCAGTGGATGAAGCTACAGACCAGCCAAAATACGGCATTACGAACAGCGACAGGATGCCTTCTGATGACGCCCCAACACCACCTACATGACGAGGCCCAGATGCTCCCAGTAAAGGAGCATAACATAATGCTCTGCAAGCAGTTCCTTGCTGGGAGCCACAGACGTGGCCATCCCAGCGGACAGCTGCTCGCGGAAGAGCCCTCGCCACGGCAGGTCAAGAGGCATCTTTACGAACTGACCGACGAAGTCCAGAGGTTTACCGACAGGCCCTGAACGGCATTCACAGGGAATCAGTCTCAAGTTATGTAGACTCCCGCTCTGTGAATGCCGTTCTAGGCACACAACCACCGGACGTGGACGGAACAGAACTTTGTCTGCCTCGGGAGACCCGCTCTACAATAACCCAACTTCGCTCTGGCTATTGCCGCAGGCTAAACTCTTACTTGAGTAGAATCAACGAGGATGTGCCCAACCAATGCCCGGCATGTGGAGAGTCGCCGCATGACTCCCGGCACCTCTTCACATGCCCTGAGAGCCCCACTCAGCTGACGCCCCTGTCCCTATGGACAGCCCCTGTGGAAGTCGCACACTTCCTGGGCCTCCCCCTAGCTGAAATTGACGACAACGTTGATGGATGAACCGACCCGAACGGGGCTTAGTAGCCGCTACAACAACAACAACAACTCTTTGCTATGTATGTTACCGCATAACTTTGGACCACATTAACCGATTTCAATAATTATTTTTTAAAGGAAAGGTGTTACCTCACAGGTGGCCCCATTGTAATTTGGTAGAGGTCCGATCATTTAATNTGAACCGACCCGAACGGGGCTTAGTAGCCGCTACAACAACAACAACAACTCTTTGCTATGTATGTTACCGCATAACTTTGGACCACATTAACCGATTTCAATAATTATTTTTTAAAGGAAAGGTGTTACCTCACAGGTGGCCCCATTGTAATTTGGTAGAGGTCCGATCATTTAATCATGAAGAAATTAACGATAATCTTAAATTTTTATATGATAATTGAAGTCGGTTTTGTTTTTTTTTGCTTAAACCTTATTTAGAAAACGGTCCTTAGTATGAATGTATATTCAAATTGCTTATATGTAAAAGTTTTACTTAAAGCGAAAGATAATTTTTAAATCTTTATGTGCATATCGACGCTTCCAAAACATTACATGCTAAGTCACCTTTCACTTACCATAGTATGGTTTGGAGGCGTCGATATATCGATGATCCTCTGGAATAACAGCTAAATTTAAAATTCAATAAAACAAAACCCTTCCTACTGTTAGTGTCTCATGCCTCTTATTCTTGTCTATCCATGTCCAATCTTTACTGAAGTAAGTAGTAAGGACTACTAAAGTAAGTAGTGAAAACGCTTAAACGAACTCTCTAATAAATTACACACGTCTAGTGTGGTTGGTAGTCAATCTGATTCTGATTCTTTAATTCAATGCCAAGATGGTGGTTACCCACGCTCTTAACAAAACAACCAAATCTTAAGGTCTAGACACATAACTTAAGGTGTAAACACAATTGCAAAATAGCTTAAGGGCTAGTTACACATCGTATTTGTTAGTCAACGTGCATACATGCTTATGCTTACAGTAGTAAAGATTTTACATGGATTAGACAAANTGTTACCTCACAGGTGGCCCCATTGTAATTTGGTAGAGGTCCGATCATTTAATCATGAAGAAATTAACGATAATCTTAAATTTTTATATGATAATTGAAGTCGGTTTTGTTTTTTTTTGCTTAAACCTTATTTAGAAAACGGTCCTTAGTATGAATGTATATTCAAATTGCTTATATGTAAAAGTTTTACTTAAAGCGAAAGATAATTTTTAAATCTTTATGTGCATATCGACGCTTCCAAAACATTACATGCTAAGTCACCTTTCACTTACCATAGTATGGTTTGGAGGCGTCGATATATCGATGATCCTCTGGAATAACAGCTAAATTTAAAATTCAATAAAACAAAACCCTTCCTACTGTTAGTGTCTCATGCCTCTTATTCTTGTCTATCCATGTCCAATCTTTACTGAAGTAAGTAGTAAGGACTACTAAAGTAAGTAGTGAAAACGCTTAAACGAACTCTCTAATAAATTACACACGTCTAGTGTGGTTGGTAGTCAATCTGATTCTGATTCTTTAATTCAATGCCAAGATGGTGGTTACCCACGCTCTTAACAAAACAACCAAATCTTAAGGTCTAGACACATAACTTAAGGTGTAAACACAATTGCAAAATAGCTTAAGGGCTAGTTACACATCGTATTTGTTAGTCAACGTGCATACATGCTTATGCTAACAACTCGGCCATCCTGACGACTAGAATCTCCTGATTCTACGCCGATTACATATTTAGAGCACTATCTATCCTCGCTCGGCCTTGGGGATGAACGTTGCGGCAACTCAATCGTACGAAACGCCTTCACCAAGTTGCTTGCTGTCGGAAAATTTTGTAGCTTCGCCTGGACCTGTAACTGCGTGTCTGGGATGCCGTCGATTATATACTCGACTAGCTCCCCGTCGCCGAGGTTCAAACCGCTGCTTAGCAAAAACTTTTCGTTAAAGTAGTTTGCAAACGACTCTTCGTAACTCCAGGTACGTTTTTCAAAACGGCGTCGCGTAACCAGGAGATTATCGCTACGTGCAAATATTGTAGCCATCTCCGTCAGCACAACGTCCGGACTCCTCAGAAACATTTTGTTGGTATTATACCAAGTTGCAGCCACACCTTTCAATTTTAGCTGTACCACCAAAGCAAGCATTTCTTTGTCTACCTTAAGGTCTTCTTGCAGGTGCACTACTTGCGCACGCCACATCTCGAAATTTTCGCCGCCGTCATAATCTGATAATAGCTGCTTTACTGTATCGAAGGAGAATTCCTTAGTGACAGTGTGCGTCTTTTTTTGTGCTTCTATCGACAGCTTCAGCCTCAACATTTCAATTTCTTTTTCGAGCAACTTAACTCTAAGACTCTCGGACTCGACATTGGCCACACTGTTAAACAATCGACGCCGGTCATCTACTTCACGGCTTGTGTGCATTTGAACACCGAACTGCCCATCTATATTGTAGTTTGCATTACTGTCTGAATCGTTGTCCGCTATGTTGAACATTACATTGTACGCTACAATTTCCGCTTCATTGACCGCTACGTTGTTTGCTGCAACTACCGCTACATTGTCCGCTACATTGACCGTTGCATTTACCGCTACATTTTTCGCTGCATTTACCGCTACATTTTCCGCTACGTTTTTCGCTGCATTTACCACTACATTGTCCACTGCATTTGCAGCTTCGTCGTGTTACTCACTGCTTATTTCGTCACGCCTTTCAGCAGCGTTGTCATTGGCTTCGTCAGTTAAATCCACTGGTTCGGTACCTGGGAACAATCCGCGTGCCTCTGCTGATAACTGTCTAAGCCTTGCTGCTAGTGACGCCTTTGCACCACTTACGTTTACGCCAACGGCTGCGCACCACGCCTTTAATTGGAGGAGCGTATACTTTTCTGCACTCACGACGTCGTCTCCCATTTTAAACCGCGCGAAAATTTTTATTACAGAAGAAAACTATGTACGTTGGAGTGGCTTCGACGACCACTTCTGATGAAAACGCTTAAACGAACTCTCAAATAAATTACACACGTCTAGTGTGGTTGGTAGTCAATCTGATTCTGATTCTTTTATTCAATGCCAAGATGGTGGTTACCCACGCTCTTAACAAAACAACCAAATCTTAAGGTCTAGACACATAACTTAAGGTGTAAACACAATTGCAAAATAGCTTAAGGGCTAGTTACACATCGTATTTGTTAGTCAACGTGCATACATGCTTATGCTTACAGTAGTAAAGATTTTACATGGATTAGACAAAGATTAGAGACATGAGATAACCAGTATACAGGTTTTTTTCTTTTTTTTTTTGAATTGTGCCGTTATTGTAGAGGACCATTGATATGTACTGCAGCAAGCGACTTCAAAGCTTACTTCTATTCACTGGGCTTGGTTCGAAACGAGCAAGTAACTGGTTGGCTTGCTTGTTGGATTTCAACTCATACTCGTACTTGATCTAGTTCAAACATATCGAACTCACGATTTTTTAGCGAAACAAAAACACACTAACACATAACAATACCCATTGGTTGTAAGAAGCAGATTCAGGGTTTGCAATATGTACGTACATTAGGGTGGTCCTTAATATAGGAAGCAAATTTTTATATCTGGAATCCTAAGACTCAATCCCAACGTCCATGCTACTATAGTGGAAGATATCACATATAAATTTTGGTCCTGATTGGAGACGGTATAGGTGTGTCGAACAGGGGGCAAAGTTTAGATTCCGCTATGGACTGATATGTACTTACATACATACATAACAATTCAAAAAATTTTAGAAATAGTTAACATTTAAGTTTATCTTTTACAGGTATTACTAGTCGATCCAACATATTGCGCTGTTACCGATGAAGATCGTCAAGCCAAACAAGTGAGCATGTTGAAAGCCACAGAAGAGACGTGCCTCTTGCCTACCGATGAGAATGAGACCCGTCTTGTTGCTGAAAAATTTAACTTCGTTACGGAAATATTCTATATGACACATAAGGCATTCGAACTAGGCTATGCAGCATGCATTGAACGATATACACGCATGACTCGTGAGCTACATAATTTGCAAACCGCTTATCATGATGTTGCCCAAAGCCACCCCAACAATGCTTTAGCCAAAAATTTATTGCGTATGCTGAAAGAGCAAATGCAACAATATTTATGTATGCGCAACGGACTAATGGAACCGTCAAATGATACGCACATACTTAAATTTTTCGAAGCTTCCGCCATTTGGCTAACTGAAATTGCAATGGTTACCAAGGAGGAGTTTCAGGTTGCCACCACTAAGGAAGACTTTGCACCGCACACGCTTAAGCAAAGGCGAATACCCGACAAATGTGAATTCGTACCGCCATATTTGAAATCGGTGCCAGAAAATGTTATCGACAATGTGGTTGCCTATTTAAGTTTTAGCCGACACTTTCCACCCGGTCAATTCATCGAGTTGTATCATTCGTCACACGATGCTCTATTCAAGATGATCGTTTTATTTATGGGTAGCGCAGAACTTGTTAAAAATCCACATTTGCGCGCCAAGCTTGCTGAGGCATTGGAATTTCTGTTACCTAAAAAAATTTCTGGCAGTATCCGTAATTCTTTCATAACACATGTGTTCGACAACAATGTGGATCGTTTGAAGGTGGTGCCTAGTTTGCTGAATGTGTTCGTAAGCATCGAAATGACCGGACAGTCTGTGCAATTCGAACAAAAATTCAATTATCGTCGTCCCATGTATGCCATTATGGAGTACTTATGGAGCAAAGAGGAGCATGTACAATGTTTCAAAAATTTGGCTATTGAAGCAGAGCAAAATATGGAGGCTATTGAACCACCACTTTTCCTCAGATTCATTAATTTACTAATTAATGACGCTATATTTTTATTGGGTAAGTGAAAATGCTTATTCTATACATATTTTATCTGAAAGCGGAGGCTTTTCCATACTATAGGTGGTTTTGGTAGGGTAAGCATTTTCTCTGAATTTAACATTTCAATGCAACTTCCGACTTTGGCATCTGTAAAATCTATACAAAAGCTACTGACGAATCTATATACGGTTGAGCGTTTTTTTTATATTTATTTAAATGCAAATACGAATACAATAGGAAACGATGATACATATTTTCATTAATATACAGAGTGATTCAGCTCGAAAATATATATGTACATACTTATGTATATGTGTATTGTGTATATAAAAAATAAATTGGTAAAATCGGTAATTAAAAAACAAAAAAAAATAGTAATAAAAAAATATTTGCTAAGTGTTTGGCCAAGCTTCTCCTCCAATTGCGGTGGCGTCTTGACGTTTTAGCAAAAATTAAGGGGCCTACAGTTTTACTCCGCCTCCGAAAGGCAAATGGGTTTTAAGAGAAGCTTTTTTGAGTTACAAACATTCGGAGGTATTTTTAGGAGTCGCTCGGACCAGGGATCGAACCTAGGTCCTACGGAGTAGTACTATGCGTCTGTTGTTGTTGTTTTTGTAGCGGCTACAATAACCCCGCCCAGATCGGTTGATGTCTCAGTCGTTGTCGTAAAGTTCCACTAACGGCAGCCCTAAGAAGCGTGCAGCCTCCATTGGGTCGGTCCACAGGGACAAAGCCGTTAGGGTTGTGGGGTTTTCCGGGCATGCGAAGAGATGTTTCGAGTCGTGAAGGGTCTCTCCGAATGCCGGACACTAATTTGGCACATCCGCGTTTAGTCTGCTCAGGTATGAGTTTAACCTGCTGCAGTAGCCAGAGCGAAGTTGGGCTATTGTGGTTCTTGTCTCCCGAGGCAGATGAAGCTCCGTCTCGTCAGTGTCCGGTGGTTGTGTGCCTAGAACGGCATTCGGCCCTATCGTGAATTCCATGTGAACAAATATTCCCAAAAATTATAAAACAAAACAAAAAAATTTTTTCCCAAATTTGTTTTTGTTTTGCATGTTAAATGATGGGAACGATTTATTCACATGGAATTAGCGATGGGGCTGATTCCCGGCTGGGGGGTACCCGGCGACCACACTGGTGCTGCGTAGTTTAAAACCGGCCGGCCTATTGCCTTGTATTTTGCCAGCAACGTTTCTTTGTCTTTGCCCCAAGTACTTCCGGCTAGCGACTTGAGGACCTTGTTGCGGCTCTGTACTTTATTGACAATAGCGGTTGCGTGCGCAGAGAAGGAGNAATGTTACTCCGAGTATTTTGGGGTTATTCACCGTCGGAATTGGTGTGTCATCGACGTGAATCCCCAGCGGTAGCCTGACCTCCTTCGTCCAGCTGGTGAACAAAGTCGCAGAGGATTTCGTAGGGGAGAGGGCTAGGCACTTTGCAGTGAAGAAGCGAGAAAGCTCGGAGAGATACCCGTTTACTTTCGAACACAGGTCATCAATTCCATTCCCAGTCGCCATGATCGAGCAATCGTCGGCGTAAGAGACAATCGAGACTCCCTCTGGTGGTTGAGGGAGCTTGGAAATGTAAAAGTTAAACAGTAGCGGGGAAAGGGCACCACCCTGCGGAACCCTTTGTTTTATTTTCCTGAGTTTGCTCGATTTGTCTCTAAAACATTACCGACAAGTGTCGACCACTCAGATAATTTGCCGACCACCGTTTGAGCCTCTGTGGGAGAGAGGAAGCCTCTATATTTTCTAGTAGCGTGGAGTGGCTGACGGTATGAAACGCCTGTGTCGATACGAATCTTCTTTGTTGGCTGGTTTCCCCGGTTTGAGCGGTGGGACCACTCTCCCCACCTTCCAGATGTCTGGGATGATGAGAGTGGCCATTGACAAATTGAGGATCTCCGTTAGGTACGCTACTCCCGCAGGACCTAAATTTTTCAGCATCAGCATGCATATTCCGTCGGGACCCATGGCTTTGGAGGCTTTCGCCTTTCCGATGGCCACCTGAACTTCACCGCAAATGAAAGCAAGAGGGGCATAAGTTGTTGGCAGTTTGTGCAGACTTCTGGTCACTCGACGCTTGGCTTTGGCCACCGGAGAATGCAGTATGAACTGCCGGCTAAAATAGCTCACTCATCGCTCCGGGTCCGACGAAGCATGGTCGCCGAAAGAAATTTCGACTCTTTCGTCGTGCTTCGTCGGATTGGACAGTGACCTCACGGTTGACCAAAGCTTACTCACACCAGAGATGACGTTACAGGTCTTCAGATGCTCTTCCCACTTCTTCCGCTTATGTCGCTGTGGTCTGTCGTGGTTGTGGTGTGGTCTATTGTGTTGTTATGTTGTTGTGCTGTGGTGTTTGTGTGGAGCCGCTCAGGTGGACTGGGGTTAGCCGTGGAGGCTGCTCTATTTGAGCAGCAGGGGGTCACAAACGACGTGGTCCACTGCCGATGTGTCCGTAATCCCTAGCAGACTCTGAGGTGACTCCACTCCTCGCAAGCATTGCACTTGACTGAGGTGGAGTTGTGGTGTAGTCGTCTCTGGCATACACAGCAGGTGTAGGTTTCTGGCCCTGGGTTTGACTCGATGCCAGCCCTGAGCAGAAGAATACATAGCGAATGTAGCCCTATAGACGAACAACTTCCGAGATACTTCGCCGACCTAAACGGGGTTAGATCGCCGAAACAACAGCCCTTGGTCGGGTAAAACCCGAGTCATTCCGGTACGTAGAACCGACTGTGGTGGGAATGGTACTATGCGTCTCTACCCACTCGGCTACAGCGGTTGCCTGCGGCTTAGGTCATTAGTTAATGAAATGTATCATACTTATTCATTTGGTTTTATTCTAATTACAAATATTAAAACTTCGAATATTTTTAGATGAATCCCTTTCAAATTTGGAGCAAATACGCCAACTTCAAGAGGCACAGGCGCGTGGGGAATGGAATGCTCTCTCACAAAACGATCGCCAACAACAGTTGTCCAGTCTGCATCAATTAGGCATGAGAGCCCGCATAGACAACATACTTGGTCGCGATACCATTAACATTCTAAAATTGCTAACAATAGAAATTAAAAGTATTTTTTGCCATAACAGCATGGTGGATCGTATTGCCGCCATGTTAAATTATTTTCTCTTGAATTTAGTCGGACCGCAAAAGGAACGCTTCAAGGTGAAAGATAAGAAGGAATTTGAGTTCGATCCTGCGCAAACGGTATTGGAAATCTGTCGCATCTATATCAATCTGAGTACCAGTGAGCAATTTTGCTTAGCCGTATCGCAAGATGGCCGTTCTTATAGCTCGCAACTATTTAGTTATGCTGAAAATATACTCGTACGTATTGGTGGCGGCCAACTGATCGGTGAAATAACTGACTTTGCTGCCAAAGTACTACGCATGGAAGTGCAATATCGTGAAGAGCAGGAATTCTTAGCTGATGCACCCGAAGAGTTTTTGGATCCAATTATGTCCACGTTAATGACCGACCCAGTAATACTGCCTAGCTCGAAGGTGACAGTGGATCGTTCGACCATAGCTCGACATCTGCTCAGCGATCAAACTGATCCTTTCAATCGCGCTCCGCTCACAATGGACAAGGTACAGCCAAATAATGAACTCAAGCAGGAAATCGAAATGTGGATAGCGGAAAAACGCAACAGTGCAAACGCGCCGAAAAGTTGAAGTTGTACGCGGGGTAGAAAATAACCAAAGATGTTAATACGCAGTTGTAGTGGTGCGATAATAATGGTTAGTACATACATATGTATATGTATAAGTATTTGAAAAAGTGTAGCTGTATCTGCGATGCAACAAAAAAAATGTATGTACATTTCGTCTTTATCAATGCAAACGACAAAGTTGAAATTTTACAGAAAAAACAAAAAGCTTATTTTAGTTACGCGAATAAATATGTATCAATTTTTTTAAATTTGGTTTTGTATTTTAATAAGAAGGTGCATCTGGGAGAAAGCTAAAGGAATATTTACATACAATATGCAAAGAACACATTTCTAAACAAAAAAAATCAATTAGTACATTTAGCATTGATGCTGACGATGTGTCCGCAAGATGTTGACAACTATAAAATGAGCGAAACTTAAAATGTTTTACACACCAAAAGCGTCAAATTCCACCATCAAAAATCTTAAGCAGTTCAAAATGAAGGGGTGCTAATGTGTCAACGATTAATAAAAATTTATTTTTTGTTTGTTTTTGAATACGTACTTTAAATTAAATCATATATGAAGGACAACTTTCCTTAAAATGATGTTTATTGACTTAAATTCTAGGTTAATTAAAATTATGAAATGCAAAAATAATTGTAGATATGTGGTTTTTTCTTTGGTATTAATTGAAACATAGTACATTTATATACATATAGCACATGTATGAGTTGTATTTTATGTTACATATGTATGTAGATAAGACAAAATATGAATTATGAAAGTTTAATCCATTCCTTCAAAAACACAATTGTGGTCAATGTAAAACAAATCAATTTAATAAATGTAAATGTAAGTTACAACTTTATACATAATTCCTTGTCACCAATTCCAGATTTTTGAATGTAAATTGTTTTGTGCTTTTGCCCAATTTTATAAAATAATTACATAATACAAATGTTATTTATAATTGGTTAACAGTTTCTTGTTCAATTGTATTAAATCAATGCGGTTGCTTATTTGTTGTTTTAGTATATTAAATATGGGTAGAATTCAGTTTAATTTCGGGTTATATGCTTATATATTCTAGAAGCCTTTGTTTATGAGTATGATTTATTTGTCAAAATATACATACATACATTTTAATAAATGTATATTCATATGTGCTATGTATGCGTTTTTTAAACGAGAAGGAAGCATCGGAAGCCTCAACCCCGTCAGTGCGAGACTTTTTTCACTAAACCTGTTGTTCTTGTTGTAGCGGCACTACTAAGCCCCGCCTATTTCGGTCCATTCATCAATCATTATCTTCAAGCTCAACTAAAGGTAGGCCCAAGAAAACGGGCAGTTTCGACAGGGTCGGAACGTTCCCACGATAGTCGGGTCTATGTAACCGGAACGACCCAGATTTATATTTGGCCAAGGACTGTCACTCCACCAACACTCCCCAAAAACTCTTTGGGGAGCTTGTATGCTGCTACAACAACAACAACATGGTCTGAACCTAAATAAATCCTGAAATTCGTCTAGGTGATGAAGAGGTCGCCGCTAATTTTGTTGGGGAGAGTGTTGACCTCCGCAGTGAATAAGCGAGAAAGTCTGGAGAGATGGCCGTTTACCTTTGAGCATAGGTCATCAATTCTACTCCCAGACGCCAATATTGAGCAGTCGTCTATGTATGACATCCGGGAAACTCCCTCAGTTGGTTGGGGAGCTTCGAGATGTAAAAGTTAAACAGTAATGGGGAGAGGACATCACCTTGTGGAACGCCTTGTTTCATTCTTCTTCCCTGTGGGAGAGAGGAAGCCCCAATGTATTCTGGTAGCGTGGAACGGTGGACAGTATGAAACGCCTTTGACAAGTCCAACGCTGCTTGGACTGTTCTCGGACAGGGGGGGTTGCGGTTTAGGCCACGAGTTGTCTGGGTGTTTATGGCGTTTAATGCTGTTGTTGTGCTGTGCAATTTACATAACCATGCTGATACTTCCCTGGGGTCAGGTGGTGGGTAAAGTACGGAAGTAGCTGGGGCTCTGGTGTCTTCGAGACCTGGGAAAGGAGCGTTATCGGGCGATAAGATATAAGAGCAGTGATTTGCACACATCAGGAATGATGACAGTACCCATTGACAGGTTAAGGATCTCTGTGACATATGCTACTCTCGCGGGCCCCAAATACTTTAGCATCAGCATGCAAATTCCGTCGGGTCCAATAGCTTTGGAGGCTTTCGCCTTCTCGATGGCCACCTTTACTTCGCCGCTGCTGAAAGTAAGTAGTGCACTGCTTTTGGGCAATTTGCGCAGCCACCTGCTCACTCGACGTTTGGCTCTTTCTACCGAAGGATGCAATGTGAACTACTTAAGGTGTTCACGCTCATTAGCTTGGGATATTTAGGCGGACTTCCGCGATGCGCTCGGATGGTATGAAGCGAGCCGCTGCGGCACACTTCCCTGCGGAATTGGCATTTGCCAGCGTGTATGTCTGTGGGTGTGGGAGGGGCGGCGAATCTGCCCTCGGTAACTTCCGCGTAGCCGTTCCAATCAGCTTTGTTGAAGTTGATATAGGTTCGGTGGTCCGCGGGAGCAAAGTCGATGGGCTAATTGATCGAGATGATTGTAGGGTATAAATACCTTGTTCTTTTATACCTGTACAATTTTTATTTGTTCTGGTGTTCTTAGATTTTATTAGAATTTCTAAGTTTTTAAAATCATTAAAATAAAAGTCTTCAAATTACAAACATAAAATGTTCTAATAAATAATTCAAAATTTTGAATAATAAAATTTCATCATGATACATATATTGGCGATCCTTCATTAAACCTGGACTAAAAACACAACGACGAAGTTCAAATATCTATCAACGAAAAGCGCAAGATCAAAGAAGCAACAAATCTCTTTCCAAATATTTCAGCGCTGACACGATGTGCATACGCTGTTGTCCTTTCCGCTGCAATAGTGTGAAAATGTTTACCAGTCCAACTGCCACAACTTAACAACTACAATCGGGAATATATCAACAAAGGCAAGCCTGGGAAACAAGTTGCTTGTCAGGTTAACCAATCGCTCCACATGGACCATTTTGTAACCTTAATTTCCACATCTTGCCATATCACATCTTCCTGAATATACACAACTATAATTTTAGTAAGCAACCAAGCATTAGCCCCCTGCTTATTTACCGGCACTGCTACGGCAGCAGCAGCCGTTCATTTCTCCATCAGCCCTCAACGTCTATGACCACAGCCAATAGTTCAACACCAAAACGTTAGTCACTGTTGTGCCGCTTAACATAGAATGGGTTCTAGACACAGTTTAGACAGTAACCAACCTTTTTGGGTTGTTGTAGTAGTCGTTGTTGTTGTAGTTATATTCACTCCTGATGAAGGCACGGGGTTGTGTGCTGCTATTTAATGACCTTCCTCAGACTTTTTCTTAGATTTCAGGGTTGTGTGCTGTATTATTATTAGATAAATAAATTTAAGCATTTGACAATACGTGATTTTATTAAAAGAAAATTATAAATGGTGTTGAAAAACCAAACAAACGCTCGTGCGAAAGCTCTATTTTTGTGTGTTGTTAAAATTTATACATGGCGTATTGATGGACAAGCAATGTATTCTTTTGTGGATTTTATGTTGCTTGAGAATTTAGACAACGTGCGAGCTGCCAGGTTCTGTTGTCAATATAATTAACACAAGTTTTTTCGCGTAGTTGCCTTTCAATAAATAGAATAAACAAATATTCGCAAATAAATTGGATTTATGTTATAACTGACAACTAAGGTACGATTTTTGTTCTTTTCTCCATTTTGATTTTGACTCTTTATTACCGCCAACAACTTTATGTATATACATATTTACAAGCTGTAAAAATTTTGCGTAGTCCCACGAGCCAGGTAAAAACTATGGCATTCGTATTCACAAGGAGACATCTCAAAATTTTTGTTTGGTATTTCCAAATTTTCTCTTTTTTATCAGTTGGCAAAAGCCCTCAGTGGCAGCGTTCCGAGCGTTGAGATAGTAATTTCATGTCAATTAGTAGAAAAGATCCATGTTGAAAAAACTTTTTTATTATGGCGAGAAAATTTTACATTGCTGTGCCAATTCGTAACTTTTTACTGCTGGAAAATTTTGACAGTTGCTCTGGTGCAAAATAAGTTGAGCAATTAAAATCAGAAATTATACAAAAAAGACTTGTCTTTACTGACTTTTATTCTTCTAGAACTAAAAGCCATGCATTTATTAGACGCCTTAGTAATAAAATTAGAACAAAAAAATTCTTCAAAACCGTCAGGCCGGGTTGAAAATTTTCATCCACCTCATAGTTAACAAAAATTTACAATCCGTAGTACTTTTCTATCAATTCGCAAATGCCGTTTGCACAACAAAGGTTATGAAATGCGTTTTACTTAAATCGTTTAGAAAATGAGTCATTTATGTATACCATTTTATATGGAATTATTCAATAAATTTCGTTTTACACTATACTTTTTGAAACATTTGGAGTTAATTATTTTTTGTTTCTTAAAAGCAACCCTGCGTGCTTGGAAGGCGTGTGTACCAATAATTTCATCCCTAGCATATTCATCCCCGAGGAAGGCAGTCGCCAAATTCACCGAAGGTTGTTTACTGGTTATATTGTAGAGGTGTCAAACTATCGATAGTCACACCATCGATAGTTTTGATAGTTTTCAGAAAAACTATCAATATTAACGATAGTCTCGAAAAAAACAAAACTATCGATAGCACTATCGATAGTGCTAAATCAGTTAGGTTGCTTTGTTTTTACAGGATCATAGTGAAAAAAAATATTATCTTATAAAAGTTATAATCATTCAAAATTAAGTAAATGCTTAGCCAAAATACTTCTCTTTTTAGAAAGTTCAAAAACAAACACAAGTTATGCAAACAAAACAGGATTTACGATTAACATATGTATGTATTTTGGCCTAAATGCGTGCATATTTGAATACGACGTCGGCATCACACTAAAAAGCAAAATCTTTAATTCAAATTAAAAATTCAAATAATTTCAAAATAATTGGTAGAAATGATCGATAGTCCTACTAAACTATCGATATTTTTGATAGTATAAGAAAAAACTATCAATGAGTATTGATAGTCTAAAAAAATTGAAACTATCGATACTATCGATAGTGCCATCGAT
Source organism: Rhagoletis zephyria (assembly GCF_001687245.7). NCBI lineage: Eukaryota > Metazoa > Arthropoda > Insecta > Diptera > Tephritidae > Rhagoletis > Rhagoletis zephyria. The sequence goes on from NW_016157093.1 coordinate 602,733, forward strand.
AGTTTGACAACTCTATTATATTGTGGTTCTAGACTCACTGAATACGTTTCAAACGCAGCAACATTTAGAGCATCAAAAACAGAATCAAGGTCAACAGCTGATGCAGCAGTATCATGTCTCAGGAATAACAATATTCTAGCGCATTTAATTATTTTTGTCGTCGTTGTCATAACCAAAAAAATGTTTAGTTATTACTAAAATAAAATTATTTCTATATTTATATTTATTTTGTACGCTCCTTCTAATATTCGTTAACTTATCGTTTTATTGGAGGGGGAGTAAATGTAGGGTATAAATACCTTGTTCTTTTATACCTGTACAATTTTTATTTGTTCTGTTCTTAGATTTTATTAGAATTTCTAAGTTTTTTAAATCATTAAAATAAAAGTCTTCAAATTACAAACATAAAATGTTCTTATTAATAATTAAAAATTTTTAATAATAAAATTTCATTATGATATAATGATTATGAGCAGATGGTCTGATGCAAGCGTTAGCATAGGTCGCCATGCTATTTATCAGACAAGCGCTAGCAATTGTTAGGTCTGGCGACCTGCTGCAGCTTCCCACAATCCCGGTGGGGGCGTCATCGTTCATGGTACAGGAACGCCAATCCCCCACCATTATCTCCCTCGTGATATTTTCGGAGCACTTTATAGGTGGCGCGACTCAACAGCGTTGAAGTTGTATGCAGTATGGATGGGTAAATTCGATATTCGAAGCTTCGATATTCGAATTTTAATCGAATTTTAGCTCCAAAATGGCGAATTTTTGAAATCGAACTTTGTGTTGCTAAAATTCGGATAAAATCGAATTTTTCCAGAAACAGTCGAATTTCATCTTTATTTCAAAAAAATCAATCACCTTTCTTCTTTCTGACTAAATTTTCCATCACTGTGTGCGGCACTTCACTTGTCTTAGAGATTCAAGTGCAAAATTGGATGTTTTTCGATCTGTTATTCCAAACTCAATTTCAAAAATTTTTGTATAAAAAACTAGTTCATTCGTTGATTTTTTATTTATAATTTTTAGAGGGTTTTACGTTGATAGCATGACGCTTTTTCCTGAGAAGACCCCTATTAAATTTTCCTGAGAATAATTTTTTAAAATAAATCAATCCAGTAACGATCTGCCAAATTTGGTTTTTGCGAGATTTCTTGAAGTAAGTGTCAAAAATGATCGTTTTAGGCGGTAGCTAATGGGTTAAAATGTTCTACGAAAACATTTCCCTAGAAATTTTAGTATATATGTCTCAACCTTTAATTTTTTTCAGACATTTATTTTAACTATTTTTTCGACTTTTTTGAAAACTACTTAGGCCGAAATATGAAAACTTTAGTAAGCGATAAAATAAAAACACGAGCTAACTTTTGCAAATCCATTGAGCGTTTTACTACTTAATGGGTATACATTCAGAAAATGTTAACAAAGTCCGGGCTGGGTTCGGCTGTCGCACAGTGTAATTTGAGTTTAACTTTTTAAAGACGTGGCCACTCTCTTCAAGCACTTCAAAAATAGTTGCGTTCCAGATGCTTCACGATATTCACGAAATCCACGATTTGCAGGAACAGCTGTTTTCCCCATTAATAAACCTTATGGGAGGTGGTCACCTGGAACGACTTCCTGTAAAAACCTGCAAATCGTGAAGCATCTGGAACGCAACTAATATTTAAATTGTTGCATAGTATTTTAAGTACAACACTTCTTTAACTAAATTCGACATTTCAAACAGGCGGCAACCCTCCTAAATGTAATTAAAAAATAAAGTTTATTCAAAACCATTTCGATTGATATCCATATTGAAGTAATCTATTTAACTTATTAAACAATTTGATTTTGATTTTCTTACATATGGCACAAAACTAAAACCATGTTATACATCTACAGGGCAAGCCCATTCATTTCACACCTACCCCCTTTTTAAAAATAAAACGAACGATACAGATTTCATGACTTGGTGTTAAATATTTAACGCAAACATCAGCGGAAGCGATTATTTGAATTTGATTTTCTAACCTGTGGTAACCCATTTCATAGAACTAAAACTATTGTGCAGACAGCCTTTCCACTTCAAAAATATTTTGCAAAATTCGAAAAAATTCGAATGAACTCGAATTTGCCCCACCGAATTTCGAATCGAATAATCGAATGGTAGGGCAGTGTTCGAAATTTGGGAAAAATCGAATTTCAACTCCCCATTACCCATCCCTAGTATGCAGAAGACGGAAAGAAAAAGAAATCACAAAAAAAGCGAAAGAGGAAACGAGAATAAAAACTAGAGGAGCGCTTAAAGCTCCAATTTAGGGACGCCAGTTACCGCAGAATTCCACAGGCAAACACCGATGGCCTACCAACTGACATTTTGGCGAGCAATGTGATTGCAAGTTTTTGTATGTGGGCACTTTGATGTCTTGAAATAAGCATTTGCCGCATGACGCCACCAGACAACATTCTCTCAATTTCGGTGTTTAAAAACATTTAAATCTTTAAAAAAAACTTGCTGAATAATTTCGTAAAACGTAATCATAAATAATCCAATAGGGAACAGTTTTCTATTTTGATTTAATATCAAAATTTCATCGATGTTACCTCCACCACGCTTCCTTTCAAATGAAACAGCTGTTCCCGCAAATCGTGAATTTTTCGTGAATGGCTGTCAAACTATCGAATTGCCTGCAATAGATGTCAAGCAATAAGCGCTGACATATATTGCCGAACATGAGAAATAGGCGGTCTCCATTGAAAATATATTTTTTGACATGGTTATCACGACATCAGTGTTTTCCTGTGGAGACGGGGCCTTAGTTTCGCGCAAACAGGAATTAGCAAACATTTGCAAGCTTCACTGCCAGCTGGCGTCCACGGTTGCATTTCCAACATAATAGTTTTTTTTAATTATTTCATGTGGAAAACAAAACAAGACCTACTATACATATATTTCTTCTTAGGCCCTGTGCCAATTGACAGAAAATAGAAAATTTTGACGGATCAAAGTAAAAATTTGACACTTCTCGTGGTGAATACGAACGTCAAAATTTTACCTCGCTAATGGGGCTAGGTAAAATTTTGACAGCTTATAGCCATGTATACACATAATATTGCTTGGCGGTAATAAGGAGTGAACATAAAAATGAAAGCTGAAACAGCATAAAAAAAGCTTACGTTACTCGCAAATTATAAAATAAATATAAATTTTAAGAATTTCAGCAACACACAAAAATAGAGCTTTCGCACGAGCGTTTGTTTGGTTTTTCAACTGTCAAAATTTTACTTTGCATTTGGCACAGCAAAATTCAATTTATTTGTACACCATAGCACATTTTTCCACCCCGTCTCACCACGGAGAAAAAAGTTACCGATTGGCACAGGCCCTTATTCTGACTTTCTTCAACATACGCTCCAATTTATTTGTGGATGTCACTGTTGGATTTCATACATCGACAGTGGTGTCGGCTGCGTTCCGATTACGAACACAGCTTTTTCAGCAGAGTACCTTTCAAATGTTTAGAATTAACTAAATTAATTGAATAAACACATATTTTTACATACTTCTTTCATTTGTACATCGCAACCAGATTGTTCGTTTTTAAATTTAACGAAGTTACTGATTCAAATTATTGTGGAAAAAAAATGTAACCGTGTGCCACAATCCTGCTTGCAAATTCTTGCTGGCAAAAACGAGTGTACTCGCACCCAAAACTATCAAAAGTTTTAGAAAACTTTTTTTTTGTGTTTTGTTTAGGTTGGCCGGTTTGTATAAAACCACCGCCATTCCCCTACTTTCAAAATATATATCTTAGTACGTTGTTTTCCAAATGCTGTGTCCAATCGTCACTCCTCTGATACACGATGATAATACCGCTGAGGGCTAGAGTATGGTTGCCAGATTTTGAAACGGAGAAAGGAGTACATTTATATTTTCGATAGAAAAAAAGCAGTACATGACTTAAAAAAGGAGTACAATTTTTTTAAATTTTTTGTGAAATTTATTATTACAAATTAGCATTAATTAGGTACAAACAAACAAAGATATCTTTAAATGTGAAAAATAAATAACTATTTTGTATAAAAAAGAAAAAAAACTGTACAGTATTGGTCGAATGAATGCCCTCCTAGTCACCGGTACCGAGTCTTTTCGATTGCTGAGTATGTGGCCTTATGTTGGACAAAAGACGGAGTATAAATTACCCAAATGGGGGAAATTAGCCTACGGTTACAGAAGATATGTAATAAAGTAACCGACGAAGACTTACGTGCCGCTTGCGCTTTTCTTCGAAACCCCCTGGTAAAACCAAATGAAGGTTAAATTTAAAAACGAATGAATAAAAATTAGTAAAATCTGTGGATAATTAATAATAAACTACTTTTTTCGCAAAATCTATAAAGACCCCTTTTATTTTTCAAAATAAAAAACTGTGCAACAGTTATTATTTTACACCCTGTATATGATAAAATATTAATAGCTGAATTGAGAAGGGATGACGGAAAATCGTTCCACATTACATCAAGATATAAGAGGTTTATTTGCTTTGTTTACTTATATTTTTTATTATCACTTAAACCTTAAAATATGCATATCGAATTACTGTACTGTACTTTCTAAATAATATAAATTTCTTTACCATTAATCATGCAGCTTTTTTTGAAAAAAGGGGTTATTTCATGAAAAAATAACATATGTTCTTTTTTAGTGGTTTTAGTTTAAATATATAAAAAACAATTTCAATTATGTATATCAGCTGAAAGATAAATTGATTATCTTTATGGTGACGTTATTAGTTTTTTAATCGGTTATGTGGTTCATAAGATATTAACCTTGGAAGTTCTGCGCTATTTTGAGACTGTTTGCGGGCTTGTTAGCGAAACGACTAACACCAACTTTTTATTTAACACCCCTATTCTGCAACTCTTTCGTATTCGGATTTTGCTACGAATCGTAGAAATAGTATGCTGCAATCCGAATCGTATCTTCGAACTTTCGAAATTCGTAACAATGGCATGCTTAAAAACGAACGAGTAAGCTTTTTTGCGTAATTTTGTACGAAAACAATTCTGTGTCGTAGGCGAGATAAAAGATGTGAAGCGATGTTTGTTTGGAAATATTATTGGTGTTCATTTAAACAGATAAATTTGCTTTTCGCATATAGGTATATTTTTATCCACTGCTTTATATAAACTAGTAAAAAAAGAATATTTGTTGCCCCTTATCAAGAAACTTGGGTTGTGTCCAAACGCACAACCCGAATCCAAAAACTTTAACATACACGTGTAATCAAAGGATTCACATTTTATTTAAGATAAATATTTCAAATTTCCTACCACTAGCTTATTAATAAACTCGGTATGCACTATGCACTTTTTTGCAAATTTCGACGTGGGTTCTGCGCAAAAATACTGTAGACGGCGTAGCCGGAGTGATTAGTAAGGGTTATAATCCCTAAGCGCGGCCGAAGGCAGAAGCAAGCGCAACAGGTGGAGGACCTAGCGAAGTGCATGTTTTCAATGGCTTGGAAGAAGCTGTTATTGCATTAACTGGATTGAGAACCAGAGCTTCAGGCATAGGAGTAGTCCTGGCTTGTGGTTCAACAATTCAACCAGAAGCTGACATAGATGCGCCTATGGTTACTATGCCCGATAGCTCCGCATACCTTTGTGTATCCATTGCCATAGCGCCCCTTTCTCTGCTGCTATAATTGCAAATATATCAGAATCCATAATTTTCCTCAAAATATGTAAAATTAACCAATTTTACAATAAACAAGCACATGATGAGTGTTTTTTTAATTCCTTTCCACTTTGTTTTCCTTCATTCAGCGAAACACGATTTTTGTTAGTCGAATCGAATAACGAAGCACGTCCAGGGTTAATATTAAAAAAAAAAACAAAGAATTTAATTGTAACCTTCTAAAACGTCTTTATATTTTACTTATGCTAAATAATTTTGACATGGTTGAAATGAGCGTAATGCAGCGTTTTTGCTGCATTTAAAATGCAACATTTAGCACTTTCGATCATATGTTTTCGAAGAGCGTTCATGCTATCGCATTTAGCAAATGTACATTTACGCGACATGAACCAAAAATACAAGATCACGTAAGAAGGCGACGTTGTATTTGTAACTGGTTTTGAGAAAAAAGTTTGCGAAAGCGGGTTCGTCAGCTGAGCGTTTGTTTACATCACAAGCACCACTATTTTACACTTTTATTCAAGTAAAGAATAGTTAATTCAACATGACAACACATTCTAAAGCATTTTGTTGCATCATTTTACCTAAATTGTGCGTTTAAAGTGGCTGACAATAATTTAGGCTAATTTTGGTTTTCGTTGTTTTCTTTGCTTTGTTTACTTTTCGCTCGTTTTCCAGTGAAACAAGATGGCGTAGAACCCGCTAAAAAAATCGACTTTTTTCACTCTCTTGTTCTTACGTGATCTTGTGTCTTTCGTTCATGA